>NW_015508931.1:9992-10815 GCF_001515645.1 Sinocyclocheilus grahami | reverse complement strand
TGAAAAATCAGCTTTGCATCACAGGAATAAATTACATTTTTAAAAATATGTTAAAACAGAAAACAATGATCCTAAATCGTAATAATATTTCACAATATTAATGATTTACTGTTCCTTTTATTGTCATATAAATGCAGCCTTGGTGATGAAATTATTTATCATAACACTTGATTCTGTTTCTGTAGCTGTTAACAAAGACAAATGTGATGAATCATCTTTTGTTGATTTGTTGGGCAGATTTGTATCATCCATGACAGGTCTTTCTGAATGAAACTCTAAATAAAGATGTGGTCTCGACAAAGACGTTTTCTCTGTGGATTCTTTTTCAGCTTCTCGCCGATAATAATTACTGTAGCAACATGAAATGATTTGGAGCCATTCTCAGACTTTGTGTGTTTGATATTCCACACTGCAAATATCACATTAGCCAACAGAATTGGCCTTTGTTCAGTTAATTAAAATCATCCTCTTGCATAGATTAGAAATCAGGCTATTTGTAGTTTAATTTACATCTGATTGTGCTGAACTGATAAAAGAAATGAAGTCGATTTACATTTGCAAAGACTTGCTACATTTTGCCCGAAACCCCACTAACTTTCTCTTTATATTTCTTAAATCTTGTCAAAATGCTTGATTCTACAAAAAATACTCTTATTTTTAAAATAGTATATTAAAAACAATACTACTGTTTCTGCTATCTGACTCATGTCATTTAAACATTTGCATTTAATATCAGATTCTTTGTTATAATAATCTGATCTTAAAGTAATGTATTAATTTATTATTGGATGGAACATATTGAACTTCAGCATGTTTTTTTTTT
>NW_015508931.1:8294-8960 GCF_001515645.1 Sinocyclocheilus grahami | reverse complement strand
AGATAAAATAAATAAAAAAATCATAGATTCAGTGTCAAGCAGCAAAATCATAAGCAACAGAATGATCATTCAATATACATAATCAATATCAGCAATACTTTAAAGTCAGCAGTTATCTGTTTATAAAGTAAATGGTATGATTGTATTTAGTTGTTTTAAAATGTGCAGCTTTATTACACTCACTGGATACCTTTCAATATGTTTGCATTCTGAATTTAACTAAAAGTATGCCATCAGTCACTACACCTAAACTTATGTCCATAGATTTACATAAATAGGTAAATGTTATTCTAAAGTTCTCGTAACTCTTTCCTCCGTATCTTCATGTGACTAATGCCAGACAAATTAAACTCCTTCTCTGGAGTGCTTAGATTGTATTTGTAAGGGGATCAAATATTCAATACTTTAATGAATTGCTAAACTGCTTCTTCATTTAATGGGGTGTTGTTTGGCTAAAGAAAACACACCCCCGGCTCCTGGCATTAGATCCCATTAGCTCACCCACCTGCTGTCTATGGGCCATGCCAGATGAGTCATAAGGCTGAAGCACTCATTCATGGGATTTCTGTTCGCCTCGGAGTACTCACCTGCTCTCCCAAAATGGTGCACTGTCACAATAGACTGAAGAGTCTAAAAATGTGAAATGCAATAATAATAATAATAATA
>NW_015508931.1:3050-3414 GCF_001515645.1 Sinocyclocheilus grahami | reverse complement strand
AGAGGATGAACTTTTTCACTGGAGGAAGCATTATTATGGCCTCGGGTTTGGCCAGAAGCAGTGGTTTAAAGACAAAATGCCTTAATGATAGAATTGTTTCTTACAAACAGCTTTTCACTTCATAAGATGCTGAGTGTACCTCGCAATGGTGAGCAAGTGATGTAATGCTAAATTTATCCAAATCTGCTTAGATGAAGAAACAAACTCATCTACATGTTGGATGATCTCTATAAGTCTTGACAAATGAGAATTCGGCTATAGTCAAAGAACATTGTTGATTGGTCAAAACTGTTTGTGGGTGTGGTTTGGGCATGATGTATTTTTTTAATTTGCAGTCACACATGCCAAATGAGTGTAGTGTAGT
>NW_015508931.1:0-1432 GCF_001515645.1 Sinocyclocheilus grahami | reverse complement strand
GCGATTCACTGCCAGGTGTTAGGACATCCTGCCCCTTTCATCAAGTGGTCAAAGCAGGGCCGGTCTGTCCAAACTGGAGGCAAAATTATCATGAGGTATGTTGTGCATGGAGAGTTTATTAACTATGATTGTAGTTAATGTTTACCAGTGGTGCTTGCGAATTCATTTTGTTCCCAGGTTAAGAAACACAACACTCTACATTTCATCAGTGAGAACGTACGATGAAGGACATTACACATGCGCAGCTTCCAACACACTGGGTCACGATCAGAAAACCATGACTCTTCAGGTTGCTGGTAAATCTCCCTTTGCGAAAATAGCACACTAGCAAAAAGTACCATGGTACTAACATGTTTTTTGAACATGTACCATGGAATTATTTTTATTTATTTATAGAGGATGTATAAATACATTATTGTAATCATGGTTGCTTTTAGAAGTGATCTAACTTGAAAATAGACCATTAACTAATTCACATTTTATGTGGAAATGCAAAGTTGCAATCTATCAAAATTGTGCTGTGTCATAAACATTATACAGTTAATGGGTAATAGTATAAATTATTATATTCATGGGCTAGTTGATGACCTTAATTGTGCCACACGCAGACATCAACATTCACCATGCAAAACATAACAACTGTAACAATCAAATTCATCTGATAATAAGACTCTGAACATTAAAACAGGTTAAGTTTTGTTGTGCTATAATTCTGACAACAAGCACTGGCAATAAAACTGAAAATAGTAAAACAAAGCAATTGCTTAATTCATTCATGCTGCAATGCACTCTGGGAGAGAGTGCTTGTAGCTGGGAATATACTAAGTATATAATATATATAATACGTTTTTGCTAAAGATTTTTGGTAAGACTAGTTTTGAATTATGTAGCTCTACATTCTTGTGTAATAGCAATTTAATCAGCTTAAGTTAGTGGAACATAAAAAAGTGACTAAAATACATTTTCTTTTGTTTTAATAGCTTTTAATTGCCAGTATATCTCAGAAAGGTCAGGTTAACATAACAGATTTTTTTCAGTTAGGCATGATGTTTATTTGCTTGATTTTTAAGGCAAATGGTTTTCTCACTTTTTTAGGTAAAGTCATTTTCTATTTTAGATCTAATTGTATATTTCTTCTTGTTTTCAGTGAAACCTGTCATTGTTTCCTTCGTTGCATCACTCACTGTCTCAGAGGGATCACCTGTTAGTCTCCCTTGTCGAGCTGTTGGAGATTTTCCTGTCAAATACTCTTGGATTAGAACTACGTCGATACAAAATTCACAAGAACAGTCTGGTTCAAACTCTCCGGTCTCACTCCCACAACAGATACACATTGATGGTTTGTTACATATTGAACAGATTGTAGTTTTATCATATGAAGCAGGTTTTCCCTTGTAGGCCATACTTTAAGTTTTTTTTTTTTTCAATAAAA
>NW_015508930.1:15923-17086 GCF_001515645.1 Sinocyclocheilus grahami | reverse complement strand
GTTTGAAGGGCTATCTGGCCCTTCCCCTACCCCTACCCCTCCAACCAAAAGAGAATCGAGACACCCCTACCCCTTCACGTGAACGCGCGAAATGGAAGGGTAGGGGAAAGGGGAAGGGCTAAGGGGTAGAATTGGGATTGGGCCTTAGTATCCTTTCTTACCTTGCTGCTTAATTTTACATTTCCCCCCCAGATGTTTCACAAATTACTGAGTTTTTTGTTGTTGTTGATGAATTAGAAATGTTCGATGAATTAGAATTTGTTTTTCTTTTAAAGCTTTTAAACTGAAGCTATTTTTTTCTAAATGGGTTTCCCTCAGAATATCTTTTAACACTTTGTCTTCTATTGGTTGGACAGATAGTCCTGCCCCCATCTAATGGAATTACTTGAGCCAATCTCGCTGTTTCAGGCTGATTAAATGGCTACAAATGGCTTAGTTATAGTTGGCATATGCTGGTATACAAGAAAAATGGTATATAAGAAAAATTACACACATCAGCATTAAATTGTGCTTGTCCAACTCATTTCCTCTTGCATCATAAAAGTATGAAAATGTGGTAACAGAATTGCTAAGGCTAAGTACTGTGTGAATAAAAAGCACCCACACTATGCCCTGGTCTCATCTTTTATAGCAGCATTATATTTGACTGTGAGATTGGTAGTCGATCTAGACGATTGGTAAGTCAACCCCCTGTTGTCCTGAATATTGCAGAAAACCATTAAACTTTAATTAATTTGTAATGTCACTTTATGTTTAATGTATGAATGTATGGGGCACAGTAATGATAAATCTGCTCCAGTTCTTTATGCTGTGTGTTTGGGTTCCAGACATTTGTGGTGATCAGCGTTCTCTGTGGACCGTATGTTGGCAGCCAGAATGGGTTCAACAAGAGTAGATGGTGTGCACATCCAGCAGAATATCTTTGATTTCTGCTCCAGAGGAATGCTGAAAAAATGGTATCCAAACTAGATGTCTGTGGAGGAAACAAATGTATTCGAAGGGGATGGGGAGTATGAGGAGAGAAGAACTCAATTGAAATGAGATGAAAACAGTGAAAGACGCAAGAGTTCAATCATGCATACCACTGGACCAACACATAGGCTTTAGTGATATTTGCATTAGATGCCTTATTAATATTAAATTTCAGCCTGTTGTGTTCTTCC
>NW_015508930.1:7903-12255 GCF_001515645.1 Sinocyclocheilus grahami | reverse complement strand
ACAAGAAAAAATATATATATTTCATGTGATGGTGTGTGTTTTACCCACAGTGACAGATTTTTTATTTTTTTTAAACGGAAAGCCCTGGAGCACAGAGAGCAATATGCAGGTCACACATTTGTTTTTATACATGATGTTATGGTGCCTTGGAAGACAGTTTGAGACTAGTTTCTTTAGGAGAAAACACCTTCTGGTAAGTCAGTGACTGACTTGCTGCTGTAGGCACACAGATAATATGAAGAAATGTGATGTCCTGAACTTGAAACGGTAAAAACAGGTAGTTGGTTACACCAAGACACAACATTGAAAACTTAATTTACAATGCTTTTCACTTCAAACAGTAAATAGAGAGTGGTTAATAGTTTTATTTTCATCCCAATTTACATAGCTACTCCATTTTGTTGTAAAAACAGTAGAATATGTCATCCACAGACTAGGCCTGTTTTAATTAAACATACGCTAAAGACAGCAAAACAAGGTGGGAGTTACATTTTGACAGACAGCCTGTTATTTTCAAACCTAATTTTATTAGACCTGTGGCCTTTGCATTTTAACAGTTGGTGATTATTTAAAAAACCCCGAAGCAGTTTTTGGATAACATTCTAAATCCCAGCAATTTTTACCACTGTAGCTGAGCTGTTATTTCAGCTCTCTGAAAGATCATTAAAAAGCTAATTTCCAGCACCATGTCGAGCTCCGGCATCACTCCAGAATGAGATGAATGCACATCCATCAGGACATTTGGTTGGGATGAAATCTGAAATCACAGCGCTTGCTAATTTGGCAGGCACTAACAATAACAATTATGCAAATCTGTGTCTATTACAAATGAGCAGTGATGAGGGGCCACTGAGACAGGAAAGCATGATGGGAAATTTGGTAAGTAATCCCCAAGATCCTCAATTCCTGCCAGCTTTAATCTCCTGTCCACTTTCGTTTCCATGCAGTGACAAAATGTTCCCGGCATTTGGCTTTGGTGCTCGGATACCTCCAGACTTCAAGGTAACTTTTTTATCAATTATAGCGATGGGGGTACAATGGGATTTTTTCATTATTGGGATGAAGAGTGAAAGATGCTTCTCATTAGGCTACCGCTGGAGTAATGTATGAACTGATGTCAGCAGGTTCATTTCTCTCTTATAGATAATGTGCCTTTGTGTAGAGCTGAGAGTATTTTGTATTCATCTTAGGCTTCAACAGTTTTGACTAGATGGATCAAATATCTGAATGTACAGTCCTCACTTCAGACTTATTTTTAAAATCTCTTTAAAGTATTCAAACAAATTGTATTGAAAATCATGTGATTATTTACAACATGAAGCGAAGGGTCTTGAATAAATCTGGAGGGGGTATTGACCAGCAATATTGACCAGCTGAATGTACTTTATCCTTCTTATTTCAAGACTACTCACTTCACATAAATAAACAAACAAACAAATAAATACTGATTTAAGTTTGATTCATTTATTATGTGATAGAGACAGCAAAATGGTAACTGAGATATGGGACAATTATACAATGTAGCAATCAGTATATAAATATATTTGACTACAGAATGCAGCAGCTGACAAATTATAATCAAGACAGCGCGACTGCGAGATTGAACAAGAGTTCAGTGAACAAGATGCTGAGTAATTTTAGACAATATTGCCAGTTATTGTCTATTTTTGGTTTCACCAACCAAAAAAGTTCCGAATGAGGTTAACACAGAATCAACACTTTGAGCAACGCACAGTACAAACAAATTAATAAATCATTCTTTTGAATCGGTTCTATTCGGTAGAAACCATTCAGACTGAATGGTTTGAAACACTGCATCTCAAATCGATCAATGAAGTGATCAAATGTGCTCAATATTCTGACTCAAAAGGGAGTAATGTGGTCATAAAACCATAATATCTGTTTTTGATTATTGATTTTTGCAATTAATAATTTTGTACAAACAATTCTTACAACAGTTCTGGAGTCAACATTACACTAAACCGATCACAGCAACAGTACCAATTGAGAATGAATGTAAGACTGCTGACAATAAACATAATATAAAGTATAGCTGCAAGCAGCAATTACGGGGCCAAGCAGTCCAGAGGCAAAATGAGGAGCTAAGCATGGCATGGAGCATCAGACCAAATGCAACAATGAATAATTAAAGCAATTTTAGGATGATTGTAAATGAAATGGCTGAAAAATAAATAAAAAATGGGGGCATAAATACAACCTCTAGTAATATGATTAAATGGCTTATCACTTTTGACCTACAGGTGGCGCTGTAATCAAATCCTTTCGGTGTGTTCTGTGTGAGGTGACATTGACACACACAAAGTATGTTGTCATTATGTCAAAGCTTTGCAGAGATACAGCCTCAGAGTCATTTTGGCATCATGCCTCAAATTTGAAGTGGCACTGTACGAAAACGGTTTTGTCTATCGACACGAAATCCATAACTTTTTGTCAGCACAATCTGAAGATGATTTGACTAAATTGTGGTGAAAATTGGACAAACGGTTGAGGAGGAGTTCGAAAAAGTAGGGTTTCAACATAAATCAAAATGCATAAGTTATTATCATTTTTGAAAATTTAATAATTAATTGTTAATGAATGGTTTATTACTCTTGACAAATAGGTGGTGCTGTTACCAAAATTATGTTGCCTGGTCAGTGTGAGGTGACAATGGCACATACAAAGTTTGGAGTAAATATGTCAAAGCTTTGCAGAGATACAGCCTCAGATGCAGTTTGGCATCTTTCCAGCAAATTGGTTGATGTGTTAAATGAAAACCGCTTTGTATATCGACACGAAATCCATAATTTTATGCCAGCTTGGTATGAAGATGATCCGAGTCAAATTTGGTGAAAATCGCGGTCTAGGAGGAGTTCGAAAAAGTAGATTTTCAACATGAATCAAAATGGCGGACAGGAAGTTCAGCCAATTATGGCAAAATTGGTATCGATGTTCTCAGCATGATCCAAGGAATCTATCAATATCAGTCTCATTACAATAGGCTAATGTAAGCAAAAGTTATTAGCATTTTCAGAAATTTCATTATAACTTTTGGCCACAAACTTTTTGAGTACCATCAGGGCATGGTGTCGAAGATGCATGCCAAGTTTCATAACGATACATCAATGCATTCATAAAATATTGCATATTATGACAAAATTCAAAATGGCCGACACCCAAAATGTCTGACATGGGAAAATTGGCTTGGCATGCTCCACTGAATCTAAAGAGATCAGTTTTGTGATTCAAAAGTTATAAGCAAAAATAGCCATTTTTTTAATATCTCCTGACCACTAGGTGGCACTGCACTGAAACACTGCATGTAGCCTCAAGTCATGCTTGTTATAACACACACCAATTAGTTAGCGCGTTATTCAAGAACGGTTGCACGAATCAACTTGAATTCCATAACTTTTTGCCAGCATGGTCTGAAGATGATCTGAGCCAATTTTGGTGAAAATCGGCCGAACCGTCTAGGACGAGTCCGAAAAAGTAAGTTTTACAAACAATTAAAAATAGCAAAAAACTAAACTTTACGAATTACCTCCGTTCATTCGACTCGGCATGAGCCAAGGAATCAGAGGAAAAATAGAATTTTCCTTTTGTGCCTTACAGTTCAAAAGTTATTAGCATAAACATGAGTGAAAGTTTGGACAAGTGGTGGCGCTAGAGAGTTTTAGTTAGAGACTTCAAATTTGCTGTGGTTAATGTTGAGACTGTGCTCTATGAGTGTGCCAAATTTCAAAACTTTCCCGCAAGCGGTTCTATGGGCTGCCATAGACTTCCAGAGCGGAAGAAGAAGAACGTCAACGGATACAATAGGTGCCATTGCACCTTCGGTGCTTGGCCCCTAATTAATCGAAAAATGTGTCTACATATGGCTTTAATAATGTGTTTGAGTGATGTAGGGATGTCAGAATTGCGTGCTGTTGTAAAAAGAACTGGTGAACCGTTTTTTGAACTAGTTCACTGAAAGGAACAGTCCAAAAGAATCACTTTGCAGAAATTAATTTGGACTTCCCATCACATGGGGATTCACACCCGAATGACTCATCGTTTTGAACAAATCAGTTGAGTGAATAATTCAGTGACTCTGACATGTGTTTAGCTCCTGAATGAAATAGTGTTTTTGAATTGTTTGAGTGATTAAAAAAAACTGTGATTTGTGATTGTGATTTACACCTACCGGTGTAACCTGCAGAAATGTCACTGAAAAAATCCTGACCAGTAGCTATGTTTCCTTCACCCTGTTTTTATGCACATTTTGCAGTATCAAAAACGAGTGATGGAAAAGCCAAAAAAAAAAAAAAAAGTTTTTACGCTCACTTGAGGTGGTTTTTGACTTGTGTGAA
>NW_015508930.1:4332-5366 GCF_001515645.1 Sinocyclocheilus grahami | reverse complement strand
GTAGCGCAAACATAATTTTCTTTACATTTGTTGTCTATAAGCTCAGCTTTCTGCAATGTTTCACCCTTTCAACTCAGGTATCATGTAAAATTCTGAGTTTCCCACTTGGACGCTTGATAGATATGACATTTCTGATGTCCAAGGCCACAAGAATTCCCATGAACAAGCATGTCGAAGACTTCTGAGAGTCACATGCTAGCCAAGGAACAGCCTTTGAGATGAGTATTGTAACAGATCTTTTTCTCCAGATAGACCTCTTTGGCTGTAACACATCAGAAATTTATAATCTTATAATTTTGTTGGCCAATGCAATTACTCTAGACTGTAACTAGAATTGGGGTGAAAAGGCAAAGAGCTCATTTAGCTGATTACTGACACTTTGCAATGTGAGTGTGTGTGGTTTTCTTTGAGGGGTTGTGGGACGGTTCACATGTCAATGACAGTCAATGAATCCTAGGTGGAACTCCCAATGTGATATCACATCTAACAACATTTACAGCTTTCTATTTGCGGAAGGTGATGGATTTTCGTTCATAGTGCTAACATCACAGGCAGACACAAGGGCACACGCACGTCACATGGTGAGACATTCTCACAGCAGCAGTGTGAATTGGCCAAATGTGACTGTCGATGCACGAAGGTTTGGAAGGTGTTACGATGAAAGGACGTCAGCAGTAGGTTAATTCAAGCCTTTTAATGTCATCATCATGACTTATCCTTTAAAGAGACAGTGCAGTATGTGTGTCAGAGTTGAAGAGCCTATTAGGGACCAGCACGTCTCTTTGATTCCTCTTTGCGGGGAAGCCACAGAAGCGATTACATCCATTGACCTCCGCTTTGAAAGGCTTCTCATCTTAATTCTGCTCCCACACAGCATGGCATGCTTTCATATTTGAGCCCATGTGTGCATGTTCAAGCTCACAGGTATTAATTAAATGAAACAGTTGGAGACGTGGTGAGGAGAGTCTAATATCATCCCATAAGAGACAGGCTGACCTTAAGATTCATGCTCAGTGAATCAGTAAACAGCATTA
>NW_015508930.1:2419-3108 GCF_001515645.1 Sinocyclocheilus grahami | reverse complement strand
ATATATATATATATACTATGTATACATTTTAATAATGATTTTTTAAGTTTTCTTAAAAAATAGAACTATATATATTCTAACAATAAACAAATGTATAAAATAAATATGAAAACAAGGTTGAAATCAGGGGCACAACATATGTTTATCATATTTATTTAGTTGTAAATACCTAGTGTTTTAGAGCCTCAGAGACCTTTTCATAACCAACGTCTGAGCTCCCTTTACTTGCAATCGAAAGATAAAATGATAATACATGCAGCTGAACTGTAGATCATGCCCTTTAATCAATGCATCGCTATGCAGAGGTTTTCATCCTGCATCTTTATAATGTCTGAAGTACCTCTAAGGAGAATCTCTCCTGGTTAATTACTCCCTCCTTCCTCTGCGCTCTCCGTCTCACATTTCCGATCCCAGACTCGGAGCAATCTAATAACCTTTAGCTTGACTGCTCCATTAATTACCACATCTTCTGCCGGTCCCTGGTGGAAAACCAAACCACAGAATGCACAGAGAAACGTTACCTCTCGAGTGGGTTAACTTGACTGTGACAAACCCCACAGTCTTTGCTGTTATAAAGGATTGTGTTTTTTAATAAAGAGCACAAAGGTTTTCCGAGGAAGGTTTTTGATTCAGTGATTTAGAAACATTCTGAAAATTACTATTCAGTAGTTTGAGGTCTGTAAGATTTT
>NW_015508930.1:0-351 GCF_001515645.1 Sinocyclocheilus grahami | reverse complement strand
TTTTTTGTGTGGATTTTGAAGCAACCAACTTTCCAAACTGTTAGTCCATAATATAAATAGACGTTTTATGCCACCAATCTCCAAAAATACAGAGATTAAAAAAATACTCTGTGACTTTCGATGAGTCTATATAGTTTGGAATCCCGTTTCTGCCACTAAATAAAAAAGGTAATTGCGAGTTTACATCTCACAATTCTGACTATTTTAAATTGTGTTATGAAAGTCAGTATTGCGTGACATAAACTTGCAATTGCTTGAAAAAATAAACTTACAATTCTGACTTTTTTTGAGATGGTCCTCACTGCAGAACACAAGATCCGGGGGGTGTGGTTGGCTCCAGATCCAACTCCT
>NW_015508929.1:12495-14995 GCF_001515645.1 Sinocyclocheilus grahami | reverse complement strand
GACGTAACTGAAGCGCTCCTGCAGCAGAGAAACCGAGACCTCAGAGACTGGAGGATGAGACAGTCATGTGATCCATCACACACACACACACGCGCTCTCTCTCACACACACACGCGCTCTCTCTCACACACACACGCGCTCTCTCTCACACACACACGCGCTCTCTCTCACACACACACGCGCTCTCTCTCACACACACACGCGCTCTCTCTCACACACACACGCGCTCTCTCTCACACACACACGCGCTCTCTCTCACACACACACGCGCTCTCTCTCACACACACACGCGCTCTCTCTCACACACACACGCGCTCTCTCTCACACACACACGCGCTCTCTCTCACACACACACGCGCTCTCTCTCACACACACACGCGCTCTCTCTCACACACACACGCGCTCTCTCTCACACACACACGCGCTCTCTCTCACACACACACGCGCTCTCTCTCACACACACACGCGCTCTCTCTCACACACACACGCGCTCTCTCTCACACACACACGCGCTCTCTCTCACACACACACGCGCTCTCTCTCACACACACACGCGCTCTCTCTCACACACACACGCGCTCTCTCTCACACACACACGCGCTCTCTCTCACACACACACGCGCTCTCTCTCACACACACACGCGCTCTCTCTCACACACACACGCGCTCTCTCTCACACACACACGCGCTCTCTCTCACACACACACGCGCTCTCTCTCACACACACACGCGCTCTCTCTCACACACACACGCGCTCTCTCTCACACACACACGCGCTCTCTCTCACACACACACGCGCTCTCTCTCACACACACACGCGCTCTCTCTCACACACACACGCGCTCTCTCTCACACACACACGCGCTCTCTCTCACACACACACGCGCTCTCTCTCACACACACACGCGCTCTCTCTCACACACACACGCGCTCTCTCTCACACACACACGCGCTCTCTCTCACACACACACGCGCTCTCTCTCACACACACACGCGCTCTCTCTCACACACACACGCGCTCTCTCTCACACACACACGCGCTCTCTCTCACACACACACGCGCTCTCTCTCACACACACACGCGCTCTCTCTCACACACACACGCGCTCTCTCTCACACACACACGCGCTCTCTCTCACACACACACGCGCTCTCTCTCACACACACACGCGCTCTCTCTCACACACACACGCGCTCTCTCTCACACACACACGCGCTCTCTCTCACACACACACGCGCTCTCTCTCACACACACACGCGCTCTCTCTCACACACACACGCGCTCTCTCTCACACACACACGCGCTCTCTCTCACACACACACGCGCTCTCTCTCACACACACACGCGCTCTCTCTCACACACACACGCGCTCTCTCTCACACACACACGCGCTCTCTCTCACACACACACGCGCTCTCTCTCACACACACACGCGCTCTCTCTCACACACACACGCGCTCTCTCTCACACACACACGCGCTCTCTCTCACACACACACGCGCTCTCTCTCACACACACACGCGCTCTCTCTCACACACACACGCGCTCTCTCTCACACACACACGCGCTCTCTCTCACACACACACGCGCTCTCTCTCACACACACACGCGCTCTCTCTCACACACACACGCGCTCTCTCTCACACACACACGCGCTCTCTCTCACACACACACGCGCTCTCTCTCACACACACACACACACAGACTCTCTCACCTTGACGGCTTTGGCGGTCTCCAGCGACTGCTCCGGTGGGATGCCCACCTCTCGCTCTCTCAGCAGCTGCTGTGTGAAGTACGTGATGTCTCGGCCCGCGATGGGAATGTGTTTAATGCAGCTGCCGATCACGTACCCTTCCGCCTGTCAAAACCAATCACAGCAGAGCGCTCAAGGTCACTTCCTGTTCTTTGCTAATCTGCAGGGAAGTGGCCGTGAGCATCCAAACATACCGACGTGATCAGACACGACAGAAGAGCATCAGACATAACACGAAAATAGTTATCAATTATTTGGTCTGAATATGAACAGCTGTTTGAAAACATGTAAATATAGTTTGATTCTCTTCTGCTTGTAAATTTCTACATGCATGCCATTCCATTACTGACTCAATCTTATAAATCATACAGTATGAGTTTTTTTGAGAATGTAAAAATGCAGAAATTTTCCTGTAGGTGTAGGGTTAGTGTAAGGGGACAGAAAATACGGTTTGTACAGAAGAAAAACCATTACGCCTATGGAGAGTCCCTACAAGGACAACAAACCAGGCGTGTGTGTGTGTGTGTGAGAGAGAGAGTGTGGTGTGTGTGAGTGAGAGAGAGAGAGAGAGAGAGAGAGGGTGTGGTGTGTGTGAGAGAGAGAGAGAGAGAGAGAGAGAGAGGGTGTGGTGTGTGTGAGAGAGAGAGAGAGAGAGAGAGTGCGTGAGAAAGTGTGGTGTGTGTGAGAGAGTGAGATAGAGTGAGTGAGAGAGAGAGAGAGAGAGAGAGAGAGAGAGAGAGAGGGGG
>NW_015508929.1:11048-12408 GCF_001515645.1 Sinocyclocheilus grahami | reverse complement strand
GGGAGGGGTGGGAGAGGGAGAGAGAGAGAGAGAGAGAGAGAGAGAGAGAGAGAGAGAGAGAGTGTGCGGTGCGTGTTGTACCACTGGAATGACGTGAGTAACTCCGTCTCCGCTGTCGATGACGGTTCCTGTGAGCGTCCTCTCACCGACCTGTCTAGACGTCCATGACGCCGCCAGAGCCAGAACAGCCTGACAAACACACACAGATCAGCCAAACGCATCAGCACTGAGAGCCAGTGTGTGTGTGTGTGTGTGTGTGTGTGTGTACCTGCACAGCGATGTACAGCCCCGGCACGTTAAAGGACTCAAACATGATCTCGGCCGTGTACTCGCGGTTCTCCGGTGTGTTTAGAGGAGGTTCGGTCTGCAGCAGAGAAACAAACACATGTCACACAGGAAGTGATGCGTAGAGCGCAGTAAAATCTCAACCCAGCACTTTAGGTTTCAGCTGAAGGAGAGACGTTAAACACAATCACAATGAAGATGAGTAGCGATGAAGGTCTCCTCACCAGCAGGAAGTAATGGTCCTCGGGTTCGGCTCTCAGATACTTGAAGATCACCTGCTCCATAAACCTCTCCATCAGATCCCAGTCCTCCACGATCCCGTGCCGAATGGGCCACTGCGGAGACAGACACGCTCAGAGATCACGGACACGCCATCTGATGATGATGAAGGACGAGCAAGAACCCTTCATCATCACGGACCGCAGGTAGTCAGAGAGTCAGACTGAATAAAGGAATAGTTCATTCAAACATGAAAATGTGCTGGAAATCTCCTCAACCTCAGGCCGTCCGAGATCAGGATGAGTTTGTTTCTTCATCAGAGAAATGTAGCACTGCATCAGTGTCTCAGCAATGGATGCTCTGCAGTGAATGGGTGCCGTCAGAATGAGAGTCCAAACAGCTGATAAAAACATCACAATAATCCACAAGTAATCCACAGCACTCCAGTCCATCAGTGAACATCTGGAGAAGACAAAAACTGAAACTAATCCAGCATTAAGACCTGTTAACTGTGGATTATTGTGATGTTTTGTAATGTAGTCTGTCAAGTCAAGTCAAGTCACCTTTATTTATATAGCGCTTTTAACAATACAGATTGTGCTTTCTAGTATTACAGATACAGCTTTACAGTATTAAATACGAAAATAGTGTCAATGCAAAAAAAAAAGGGGGGAGGCAAGACAGCACCTTGGTCTTCTTAGAAAATTGAGGAGCTTTAATGTTAGTACACAGACTCTAACTATGGTATACAGTAGAGCCCGACCGATACGGGTTTTTGGGGGCCGATACCGATATTAGGGAGTAAAACAACGCCGATATTCTTTGTGTATATTATAGTACAGTACCAGTCAAAAGT
>NW_015508929.1:9648-11038 GCF_001515645.1 Sinocyclocheilus grahami | reverse complement strand
TCTACAAACCTAATGAAGAAACAAACTCATCCTGATCTCGGATGAAATTAGATTTTCATATTTGGGTGACTGTACTTCTATAAACCTAACCTTCTTTTAAAGTGTCTTCACAATTTAGGTGTTAGTAGTTGGTTGATTATATGGATTAAAGAATTTGTAAAAAACCAACCACAGCGTGTTTGTATTAATAATGTCATGTCTGACTGCTTGGTTTTAAATACTGGTGTACCCCAGGGATGTGTATTATCTCCAATATTATTCTCTGTATACATCAATGAACTGCAGTGTGATGATGATAATCTCTCCATCAGAGAGTATGCTGAAGATATGACACTGGTTTCCTGTCAGAAAGAAACGAATAGCCCTTCATATTTTGAGTATATCAATAGCATTATTGGTTGGCTTGATAGTAGCTTTTTACATCTTAATATTGGAAAGACAAAAGAGCTATGCTTGAGGAGTCAAACAAGAATAGTAGATACAAGCCCATATAAACCAGTCATTATAAAAGGAAAAATTGTAGAGCAGGTCTCGAATTTTAAATATTTAGGAACAATTATTGACGATAAACTCAACTTTGAAAGTAATGTAGTCTGTCAAGTCAAGTCACCTTTATTTATATAGCGCTTTTAACAATACAGATTGTGCTTTCTAGTATTACAGATACAGCTTTACAGTATTAAATACGAAAATAGTGTCAATGCAAAAAAAAAAAGGGGGGAGGCAAGACAGCACCTTGGTCTTCTTAGAAAATTGAGGAGCTTTAATGTTAGTACACAGACTCTAACTATGGTATACAGTAGAGCCCGACCGATACGGGTTTTTGGGGGCCGATACCGATATTAGGGAGTAAACCAACGCCGATATCGGCCGATATTCTTTGTGTATATTATAGTACAGTACCAGTCAAAGGTTTGGACACTTTCCCATTCGTGTTTCTCAACATCTGACTGGTACTATATATAGAATACAGTACATACATAAACAGAATATATATATATACATAAACACATTTTTTGCAATGATCACTCAGATGTGGTGATCAAACACTTATAATGACGTGACAGAGATACGTAATGGAGGCAGGGCATTTAACTATTTAACAAACTTTATTATCCAAAATGAGTCTGACATCAGTGCACTGAACAGTAAAGTTGAAGTTTATTCAACTTTATTTCAATTCAATTCCATTCAACTTCGAAACATTCATTCACGGATTTGCGCTACTGTCTTCACACACAGACGGAACTTACTAGAGAAGTGTGACATAATATACCTCTGTAAATAAATATAAATTCACGTCTCGCACACTTTAATGCGCTTTGAATGTAACGTGTACGTTCCCTTGGAACTGGAATCATGGAGGAATATCATGTGAAGTCCACTTCGC
>NW_015508929.1:5475-7503 GCF_001515645.1 Sinocyclocheilus grahami | reverse complement strand
GGTCCTAGAACTGCGGTCCTGAAACTGCAGCCTCCGCTATATTATCCAATTCGGTAGGTGGCGCTGTTACAAAAGAATAGGGTCCTAGAACTGCGGTCCTAGAACTGCGGTCCTGAAACTGCAGCCTCCGCTATATTATCCAATTCGGTAGGTGGCGCTGTTACAAAAGAATAGGGTCCTAGAACTGCGGTCCTAGAACTGCGGTCCTGAAACTGCAGCCTCCGCTATATTATCCAATTCGGTAGGTGGCGCTGTTACAAAAGAATAGGGTCCTAGAACTGCGGTCCTAGAACTGCGGTCCTAGAACTGCGGTCCTGAAACTGCAGCCTCCGCTATATTATCCAATTCGGTAGGTGGCGCTGTTACAAAAGAATAGGGTCCTAGAACTGCGGTCCTGAAACTGCAGCCTCCGCTATATTATCCAATTCGGTAGGTGGCGCTGTTACAAAAGAATAGGGTAGCAAAACTGCAGCCTCCGGTTGTGCAGGAACACCCTTCTCGATTTAAAGCGTTTCATCCAGATCGCCAGTAGCAAACAATGGAGCGCTGGACAAACTAAGTAATTACACCCTTTACAAGCATTTTATCTGCGTTTTTGTTCTGTAAAAAATATCATGGCATATTCGCCGATACCGATATATCTGCGACAGGCTCATATCGACCGATAAAATCGGCAAAAAGATATATCAGTCGGGCTCTAGTATACAGGTCAATGATTGGGAGCATTCTCACATATAATGTCTCACGGTACGCTAATATAACAGTTAAACAGAAGAACAAACTTTCACAAATAATTAATCAGGCAAAAAAGGCTATAAACAACATTCACTTCAGGTCTTATTTGATTGTTTTATGGAAAAAACAGCAATTGGGATTTTAAAGATCATACTCATCCCCTCTACTTTCGAAATGCTTCCATCAGGCTTAAAATTCCTCTGGCCAGAAGAAATGCTTATAAAAAATCATTTGTTATTTTAAATCGGATTACTGTTTGAAGGAAATGCAAGAGAGTGGTTGGTAGTACAGTGTTTAATGGATTTAATGGAATAAATTGATTTGTTTTAAATATATACAGTGCTGTGAAAAGGTTTTTGCCCCCTTCCTTTTTTAAATTTTTTGCATATTTGTCACGCTTAAAAGATTCAGATCATCAAATTTTAATATTACACAAAGATAATGCAAGTAAATACAAAATGCAGTTTTTAAATCATGATTTCATTTGTTAAGGGAAAAAAGCTGTCCAAAACTGCCTGGCTACGTGAAAAATTAATTGTCCCTCCTGTTAAATCATGAAAGAGCTGTGATTAAGCACATTAGTTTAGAAAGCTGAGTTATATCTCACTAGCCACACGCAGGCCTGATTACTGCCAGACCTGCTGAATCAAGAAATCACTTCAACAGAAGCTGTCTGACGAAGTGAAGCATGCTTAAAGAGCAACACATCACGCCGCGATCTAAAGAGATTCAAGAACAGATGAGAAACAGAACAGGTGACATGTATCAGTCTGGAAAGGGTTATGAAGCCATTTCTAAGGCTTTGGGACTCCAGCGAACCTCGGTCAGAGACATTTTCCACAAACGGAGGAAACCTGGAGCAGCGGTGGACCTTCCCAGGAGCGGCCGGCCTTTAAATTACTCCAAGAGCACAATGACGACTCGTCCAGGAGTCATGAACGAACCCAGAACAACATCTGAAGACCTGCAGGCCTCACTCGCCTCGATCAAGCTCAGTGTTCATGATTCAACAATAAGAAAGAGACGGGGCAAAAACGGCATCCATGGGAGAGCTCCAAGGCAAAAGCCACTGCTGACCAAAAACAACACAAAGGCTCGTCTCTCATTTGCCAAAAAACATCTTGATTATCCCCAAGACTTCTGGGCAAATATTCTGTGGACTGATGAGACAAAAGTTTAACTTTTTGGAAGGTGTGTGTCCCGTTACATCTGGCATAAAACCAGCACAGCTTTCATCAAAAGAACATAATAGCAGCAGTCAAACATGGTGGAGGTAGTGTGATGATCTGGGGC
>NW_015508929.1:2896-5163 GCF_001515645.1 Sinocyclocheilus grahami | reverse complement strand
CAGTTGTTGCTGCAAAGCGTGGGACAACCAGTTATTAGATTTAGGTGGCAAAAACCTTTTCACAGCACTGTGTGTATTTATATATATATATATATATTTTACTGTGGATGATGATTCATAACGTGTAAGGAATGTCTGGGGTTGAGTCAGTTGCCTAAACTTGTGTAATTTTATGTTGTGCTGTTAACGTGTAATGTGTTTTTTAAGTATTAAAGGGTTAGTTCACCCAAAAATGAAAATTAGCCCATAAATTACTCACCCTCAAGTCATCCTAGGTGTAAATGACTTTCTTCTTTCAGACGAATCCAGTCAGAGTTATATTAAAAATGGTCTTTGGTCTTTCAAGCTGTTTCATGGCACTCAGCGGGGGGTGCTTGCATCAGTCCAAAAGCAGTTAAATAAAAAGAGCCCATCCATAAAAAAAATAAAAAAAGTGTCTCACACGGCTCCGGGGGGTGAACAAAGGCCTTCTGTAGCGAATCGATGCATTTTTGTAAGAAAAATATCCATATTCAAAACGTAATAATCACTTTAATGTAGCTTGCGCTCACTGTTGTACACGGAAGCAGCTCCGGCGGATGACGTATGAGGTCAGCGTTGCGCATGCGCCGCTCAAAAGTAATGAACACAGAAACGCAGCGGAGAGATCAAAACAAAACACCGGTCACTTATTAGAAGTACAAAACGAGGATTTGTAAAGAAGAATGTCGGAGGATTTCGATATAAGCCAAGAGGAGACTGGGTTTCCTTTGCTAAAGTAAGGAAACTTTGCTTCCTTTGCTCCTGTTAACAAACGCTGGTTTTCACGAGACTCACCGGCGCATGCATGGACTGAAGCATGCGACACCCGCTGAGTGGCATTAAACAGCTTGAAAGACCAAAGACCATTTTTAATATAACTCCGACTGGATTCGTCTGAAAGAAGAAAGTCATATACACCTAGGATGTATTGAGCGAGTAATTTATGGGCTAATTTTCATTTTTGGGTGAACTAACCCTTCAGTGTGGATGTATCTATGTCACCAGTGTCAAAGACAAATTTCCGCTCTGTGACATGCAGAACGGACAATAAAGTTAAACTTAAACTAGACGCGATGTGATATTTCTCACACACATTATGGCCAGAAATGTGAAAACACACAGAGCAACACTAACCATGAGATCTGCAGTGCTGCTATGGCACACACATATGAGTCTATCTGACCAATCAGATCCCGCCAGCGTAACAGCGTTTATTCCCCTGACGGCTCACTCACTTTAGTGGCGTAATTGGGTTTATCGATGGCTTCGTCTCCGATGAAGAAGTCCAGGTCATCCACACCCTTCATCATCCTCCGCTGGGCCTGATCTCCCACCTTCGCAGACTCTTTGATGGCGATGCCTGACAGGAGAGAGGGATGATGGGAAGTGAGAGATGATCAGACTGCTGTCAATCAGATAGAGGAAGTGAACACTGACTCCAAACGAGACGCGAGCGCTGACGAGTGAGGACACAGCTTTAATATGGGGATGTTTGTAAGATGATTCTGCATCTTTTGACCAAAGAACTTCCTTCATGATCACTTACATATAATGCTTACAGTAAATACAACCATCTGACACAACAGTAGACTGAAATTGAGTAAATCATTATGATTATTTTTCCAATTAATTGTGCATCCCTAATAGAGATTTAAGTTAAAAATAATAATAATAAGTTAGTGGTTTTGTGAGGCACTTTGAGGCTCACGTTCATCTCAGTGCTTCTTCAGCTCCCTGATCTGAGAACGAACCCTCACCATCTCGACCCTCACTACAGCTGTGCACTACACCCTACAGACAACATACACACTCTCTCTCTCTCTCTCTCACACACACACACTCTCACAAACACACAGACACACACACACTCACTCTCTCACACACACACACTCTCTCTCTCTCACTCTCACACACACACACACACTCTCTCTCTCTCTCACACACACACACACACACACACTCACAAACACAGACACACACACACTCTCTCTCACACACACGCACTCACACCCTCTCTCACACTCACTCACACACACTCACTCTCTCTCTCTCACACTCACTCACACACATACACTCACACACACTCTCTCTCTCACTCTCTCACACACACGCACTCACACTCTCTCTCTCTCTCTCTCACACACACACACACACAGACACTCTCTCTCACACACACGCGCACTCACACCCTCTCTCACACTCACTCACACACACTCACACACACTCTCTCTCTCTCTCACACTCAC
>NW_015508929.1:0-476 GCF_001515645.1 Sinocyclocheilus grahami | reverse complement strand
ACACACACACACACACAGACACTCTCTCTCTCTCTCTCTCTCTCACGCACACACACTCTCTCACTCACTCTCTCACACACACACACACACACACACACACTCTCTCTCTCCTCTCACACACGCACTCACCCTCTCTCTCTCTCTCACGCACACACACTCTCTCTCACACGTACGCACGCACACAGACACTCTCTCTCACACACACACACACACACACTCACTCACATGAGGGAATGATGAACTGCGGCTCCGTGTTTCCTGCAAATCCCAGTTTAGTGTACCTGGAACACAAAACACACACATTACTGCTCATATTCACAGATTGCTCTGAAATTCAGATCAGTGTTGATGATGGAAAGAGACAGATACTGCAGAACTGCAAGAGTACCCATATCAAAATAAATCAAACCCTGCACAAACAATATCGGCTGATTATTACTGGCTTCTTCATGATTAGTGTTCAGAAACCAAACTCT
>NW_015508928.1:17056-17894 GCF_001515645.1 Sinocyclocheilus grahami | reverse complement strand
GTTCTCTAATGAGAGGATCAGGTGTCTCATTTCAGGACAGAGAGGGAACGCCAGAGTGAGCTCAATCTGTCCTCACTAGAGACCATTTGCAGAATGCAGCAGACTCTGTAATGTGGCCAAGCATAAATACTGAGATTTCTCTGAGGCATAATTTCACGAGTCACCTGTTGGCATCACACTTAAATGTGTGCATGTGTATTCAAAGTCAGTTGGATGCATTTTCTCAGAACCCCAGTGTGAGGTTCAGAACTTTAAAACATTCTGAGAATGTTTCAGATGTGTTTCGTGAAGGTTAGAAGTCCAGGTCCTTGGCTGTCTTTCCACCTTCGAACGGCAGTGTGGTTGGCATGGCCGGTGTGTGTCAGTCCAACTTGTGCCAATGAACAATTCTTTTGTGAGTGTAGTGTTCAAAATCCAAGCGCCGGTCGCCATTTTACTGGCCTTTTGTAACTGTGGTCTGGAAAAACACTACTTTTATTATCTTAATTAATGTCTGAGATCATTTCACCATTACCTCTTAATTGTTTTCAAAAAAGTTTTTGTTATGCCTATGTTTTTTAGTAACTTAAATGTGCCCTTTAACATGTAGCTCTTAATTTGATTATTTTACCCACATCCTGTATTTTGGTTGTTTAATAGCTATGTTTTCAAAAATAGAGAAAATAATCTTGTCTGTATGAAAATAAATATTGAAAATTAGTTTGTTGACTTTTTTTATTTCTCCCCCTCTTGTAATACCCAACAATTATAATCACTCGCTCTCCACAGTCCACACCCTGAGAGTCCCAACTTTAACTTGAGACAATATTCAGATCTGCGTTTTGTTTGCCTTTTTTTT
>NW_015508928.1:12657-13314 GCF_001515645.1 Sinocyclocheilus grahami | reverse complement strand
ATATATATATATATATATATATATATATATATATAATCTTACTGATATATATATATCATTGGTCCCCAGTTTTATTTGCTTCCGTTTTCTCGTTTATAAGCTACTTTGGATACAAGTGTCTGCTCCGTCTGTAAGAAAGTTCTCCCTTCTGACCCACATTTCTGACCCCTAGTTTGCCTCTCGCTCCTTCACATGGTGTTTCCAATTTTGCACTAGATTTGTTTTCTGCAGCTTTTTGCAGCTAACCACAAGTTACATGCAGCCCTTTTACTTCTCAACAAGTCGAAGTCCCCATGTGACCATTTTGCCCCCCTGACCATGGCAAGGAAGAGGTGGGGCCACTAGAAAAGTGTGAAGATAACTGCCTAGTATGTAAATGAGGCAGCTGTAAGTTGTGTGACAAAAGCTGACTAGTGGGCTCTTTGAACCCAGGGTGTCTTCAGCATGTTGCTGCATGTCATTTTGGGTCTTCTTTGAACATGTGCATCCTTACGTCTATCGTTTGATGCCTGAACGCTTATGTTTGCTCATTCCAGGGGCTGTCTTCGAACATCAGTTGACTTGGCACGGTTTGTTTAGTTGATCACTGTTGTTGCTTCGGTCTGTTATCATTAACATAATAGTAGGGGAAGTCGTGGCCTAATGGTTAGAGAGTCG
>NW_015508928.1:7765-12445 GCF_001515645.1 Sinocyclocheilus grahami | reverse complement strand
CTTGGCCACATGTCACTTCACTCACTCACTCACTCACTCACTCAATAGTAACCATCCCACTGTTCTTCTCATATGTTGTGACTTCCTTTGGGGGCAGGGGCAGGGGAGTTGATCAATTGCTAGTCAGTGTTGCCAGATTGGGCGGGTGGACAAAATTTGGGCTGGTTTGGGGTCAGTTTGGCGGTTTTCAAACATGTAAATTGCATAGGCTAATTGTTTAACAAACAAGCCCAAGTATGCATGTACTGCATCCAATCAGTCATCACAACGTTACTACACACACACACACACACACACACTGCTGATGCAAACCTCGCACTTATCACAAGGGCTCAGCAGACAGACTTTATGATTCATGAGTGACAATTTTTGAGCGTGATGTTATAACGTATCTGATTTTGAATGTAGTGACTGTATATTCAAGTAATCAAAATGCCTAAATATAAGTTAAAAGAATGGGAGTGACTCAACTCTCAGAACGTGAATTATTGTGGAGCGAGATGACACGAAGGCTCTATCACTGCAACTCCGAAATCAGCACATTTGAATTAATGAATCAAACCCGAAACTAAATATGTCGGTTTATACGGTCCTGTCTTTTATCGTATAAACGCTCAAAATTGATAAATCCTTGCAAACTGCTAGACTTGATGAGTTTTGACTGTGCAAAGGTCTGTGATATGACAATATTAACGGGTAAGCGCATTTGTTATTTTTAATTGTCGGATTATAATTCAGTATGTTGAATGACACAGTTTTGACCATCATAGTGAGTGCACGAACGAGTGTGAAATATCTGCTAATTACGTTGCTTTTTCCTTTCACTTATATTGGCCACTTTTTGCATTTAAATTGATATTGAAAATGATGCATTTCTTGATTGCCGTTTTGACTGTCTGCTTGTATATTTTATTCATGTTCGGTAGCCCAATTCTCTTTCATGTAGGCTATTTGCCCAGATTCGATCCGTTTACCTGGGAAATTTATCTAACGTTATATTTATATATTTTTGTCATTATTTTGTTTTAAGGAGGTAAAAATGGCCCTTAGCAACCTTGGTTTACATGTTTCATCACATTATTTTGACAGTTAAAGGTTTGGGCGTTTTTTGGGAGGGTTTTGGGCTGGCAATCGTCCATCCAATCTGGCAACACTGTTGCTCATTTTACAGTAGGGCCGCCTCTCGAGCTCTGTGTGCGCGTGAGAGTCGTGTTGTTGTTAAACCAGGCACACTGCTGCTCGACTTCCCCTTATCGCTTGACAGGAGTTTCCCTTCAGGTACGAGACTTTTTTTAATTTAATTTTTTGACTTCTTTTACAATTCTTTTCTCTGTCTGTTCACACATTCTGCCAGTTTTCCTTGAGCTAAAGGGCTGCTGCAAGTCTGCTGTCTTTGAATGCTACATAAGGTGACAGTTACTTTGTGATGTGAAGATGGCTCTTTTTGTTTTAAACTTTTTTTCTTTTTTTTTTCATTTTGAGAGATTTATTTATTTTCTTTATTTAATTCGACTTTAATGCTTCTAAAGATAAATTCTATGCGGTTTCATAAAAGATTATGGTTTGATTTTCAGACATTACTGAGTTTGTAAGCGGAGTAAAAGTTACTGGACCATTTCTACATACTGAAACAGTGGTTCACAAACAGCGTTCTTGTCATTCCACACATGACAGAAAAAGAATAGCAGGAATTGTGAAGACAAAAAAACCCACAAAATTCATAATATAAGCCTTTGTGACTCTGAATTTAGCTTTATTCTCCAGTATTTGAGACAGTTGAGAATCACATTTCATTAGAGAAACCTTTAGAGCATTTGTTCTGTTCCTTATTCAGATTTTCACTGGTAGCTATGGCTTGTGAATCTTCAGGGTATGTTACTGACTCATGAATGCTGAATTGCATGCCTAAAACCTATAATACACGGGTAACTTTTTGAGCAATTTTGCTGGTGAAAAAGTGCCCAAGCAACATTGCTCAAAAAGTTGTCCCATGTATCATCAACCTTAGGCCATTTTGCAGAATTGTAAAGTTGTATTTCCAGTTCTGCTTAAATGACTTTCAAATAGTCACTATTTTCTATTTGTATTATCCAAACTTTAATTGAGAGATATATATATATATATATATATATATATCTCCTTTTGACATTTGCTTTTTTCCAATGTGAAAATAAGTCTAAAAAACAAGATGTGCCAACTCTTTTTATATTCCACTTTTATTACATGATTTTATTACCATAAAACAATTTGTTTCTCTGTATTTTAGCTTTGAAATGCTTGCAGAAATGTCACAATCTGGCACAAAACTACGTTATGTGTTTCCTGCTCGTATCTTTTTTTTTTTTTTAAAGACCTGATGTTCATAACTTTGAAAAACAATTCTCTGAAAGACCATCACATTAACTTTTTAATGTTATCATATGATCATTTTAAGATTATAATAGGTGCAAGTTCATGATGCCACCATGAACATAAATTAGCATATAAAAAGTAAAAAATGAGCCTGCTCCTCCTGTCTAGTCGGTTAGCCATGCTTGTCTTTTGTGATGCATGAAGCTCGATCAGATCAGAAGTTAGGAGTCTTGTATTCATTGTGATTGCTTGATCAGGGAACAATCAGTGACCAGACAGTAATCATATTACAAAAACAAAAAAATTATGTGGTCATGGGGAAACCTTTCCCGAGGGAGTAATTCTGGTTTCCTAGAGGAACTGCTGCTTGGTGGAGAGTTACTAACAAGCAATTTTATCTCAGTATCTCAGGCTTTCCCTCACCCTCTTCTTTATACGACCCTGAAAACAGTCTGTATGGTAATTTCACTTCTGTCTTTCACCCATTGCCTCCTGTTTCTTCCTTTGTCAAATCCTGCAGACTTTTTGACACTACTAATTAGCATCTGAAACGCTCTTTGAGCAAAGGTGCACTTTGAAACCAGGATCACATCTTCCTGGTTTTCCAGGCCTTTAATTAAAAGCAGGATTACTGTGTAGAAACTGCCATGCGGAGTTTCACTCTATTGTGTTTTTCCTCTTCTCACAGAAGTCCTGGTGGTGCCGGGAGACTCCCACGTGTGAAAGCCGGGCTCAAAACTAAGTAATTAACTGGCAGCGTCCCTGCCAACCCTCCCACTTTTAAACCCAAGTTTCATCAAAACACTGCTCTAACCCTTCCCCAGGAGAACGCTCATGTGCTTGCAAGGTGACCAGACGTTCTTGGGAATGCAGACTTGGAACACAAGGAAAGTAGCACGATGACAGGCCGGCTGCCCATGAGGCTTCTGCTGTGGTTCATTGGGTTGTTAGGCATCGCGTTATTGACGCTATTCATGGTTTGCGTGGCTTTGCAGATCCAGGTGCCATGGCAAGGGGTGAGCATCCAAAGCTTCCCAAGTAAACATTTCAGGTAAAGTAAGAATTCTTTAACTGTTATGTGGACATCTTTACACTCTTAAAATAAATGAAAATGGTCTGTGGATGTCACAGATTCTTTTTTGAAGCAGGTCCCAATAAATAACTTTTAACATCCATGGAACAAATCCTTTTTAAAAAGGTTATTTATAGTGGTAAATGGTTAATGTTGTTTGTTTATTCTTCTGAGTAAGAAAAAATGGTTGACTGAAAGGTGCTTTAGGCAACCCAAAATTATTCTTAAATGGCATTGCTGCGGAAAAAACCCTTTTGGAAACTTTATTTTTGAGTGTAGGTTCTTAAACTTTTATATACACTATGCTTTTAAAGTTGAATTCCGTATTAAGGAAATGAATAATTTTGAAAATGTTTATTATAATAAGCATGATTGTGAGATGCAGACTCCAGTCATATCAGTAGTAAAAATGTTTGATTTTATGTGAAGTGTCACCTCATGCTGAGATCACATGACCGCACAAATGCTACTTTATCACAGTGATCCCAATGTTACTAGATATTTTGCTCAAAGAATAAATTAATCATGGCTGACTGTGCATAGAGCAGTTCTACAGACACTGAACACTTTAACATGATGCTAATCAGTTGGACAACATGTAGCGAATCAGCTCATGGGCAGATATGAATAATTAATCATAACTTGTTATAATTAATTATAAATATTTAGATCCACTGTAGATATTTACTTGACCTCTCAGGGTCAACTGTCTGTCAATTCTAAGAACATTAATTTCCTGGTTAAGGGAAATAACTTTCTTACTGTACAACTCTACACAGAGCCTGTAGCATAAATCTGCATGATTAGGGACTCCAGTTATGAGCAAACAATAAACAACGTCAAGTGTGATACAAGTAAGATTTTATTAACTACTTAAACTAGTCTAACATACTACATAAACACTTAAACTGGTCTAACATACACACACACACACGCATACAGTTAGTATAGGAAATGGTTCAAGCTTAAGCAGTAAAGACAAGAGAAATAAGGAATGAAGTTATGGAACCATTTGCATATTCAGCAGATCTACCACCTGAAGGAAACATCAGATTCTTAGTTCAAACACACTTTTGTAAAAAGGTGCAAATGATACCTAATGTATCAATTAATAAGACTAAGTTTGAATACTTGCACGTCTCGTCTGTCTGAAAGAGAGGTTTGATGCAATCTGAAGGTTCAAGTTGATCTTTGCTGAAGTTGGTTGATGAAAAAGAACCAGTTTGAGTCAGAGAATCTTGGTGAATGGAAAAGTC
>NW_015508928.1:0-689 GCF_001515645.1 Sinocyclocheilus grahami | reverse complement strand
GCTGAAGCTGCGATTATGGTAAGGGGCGTTACATTTCCGACGCGTGCTTGTGGTGTTCGGCCAATCACAATGCACTGGGTCAGCTGGCCAATCAGAGCAGACTGCGCTTGTCAAAGGAGGGGGCTTTGTTGAAAACGACGTGTTTGAGAGAGGCAGGGCATAGAGGGCCTACAATAATGTACAGTATTTGAAAAATAATGTGTTTTTTGAACATTAAAGCATGTCAACATATTCTGTTACACCAAATACACAAAATAATGATCTTTAAAATAGCATCATATGACCCCTTTAATATTTTTGTGGAAACCGTGATGAGTAGTAAGAGACACATAAAACTAGCACAGCTACAGTGGAAATTTGTTGCATGCAACAGTGGTCAATAATACAGTTCAGTGGCCATTATACATGCATATCTGACCACAGATCATCCAGAAGCGGTTGGATGATTTAAATGTAGTATGTTTTTTATTTTGTTTGGTCTTCGAAGTTTAACACTTTCATTTTCCTCATCAAGGTTCCTGCATTCCAGACTTCTGAAAACAGGCGCAAGAAGAATTTACAGGCCGTCCACAGGAGCAGTAATGCTCCTAGCTGCTATTCATACATGTGACCAGGTTTGCTTGTTTTTTGTGTTTTTTTTTTTAATGAGATTTTAATGACACCAAAAAGGTTCCTTAAGAATGTGCCCT
>NW_015508927.1:13706-17895 GCF_001515645.1 Sinocyclocheilus grahami | reverse complement strand
AGAACAAAACAAAACGCCGGTCACGAATTAGAAGTACAAACCGAAATTTTTGGGTGAACTAACCCTTTAATTTTCCCTCTTATACCCTGAACAAAGCCATGTTAAACATAGGTGAAATACAACTGAAAGAAAAGAAAAAGACAGTAAATATGAAATTATATAAATAAACATTTATTAATGCACCAGAAACTGTAGTCGCTATCATACTGTAATGATGAAGAACAGTGTCTCATGTTTAATTCACATATATCTTTTTTAAAGGGTAGCTGTTGTGAAAGGCTGCAGATGCTACAAATCTTGATTTGCTCTGTGGGGGCTCTGTGGGGGCTCTGCTTTTCTGTACTCACCCCTGCTCATGACCTCTGTGCTGAAGTCGCCATATGATGACAGAAATCACAATCACAAACACCAAACACACTACAACTATATGTGGAAAAATCCAGTTCTCTACCGATGGAAAAGGGGAAGACGGAAAGAGAGCACATTTTAAAAAAAATGTTTTGTTTTTTTCATTATTAAACTCATTGCTTGAGGATTTTGTAAAGCTCTCAATGCCTGTGTGACTTACTGTGTTGTTCAGTGTCTAGTTTTTCCTTTGATTCTAGAGGATATTGAAAGGTAAATCACACCGTTTAGCATTAATTTGCTGTTCAGATCATGATGAATAAATTTAGCTGTCCAAATGCTTTACAAATAATATTTCCACAAATCTGAGTTTCTCACCTGTGACTTTCACCGTGATCAAGATTTCTCCTTCAGTGTCCAGAACTCTGTATGTTCCTGCATCAATGGCCAGAAATGCTTTAATGATCAGGTTTTCATCATTTTCATTGAGTCGATCGCTCTGAACCCCATCAGTTCTGCTCCAAACCTCCCTCCACTCTCCACTAGAATTTGTCTCAACTTTATCAGCATTAGACAACAGAACATCCAACTCCAGCTCCTCGCCTATTTTCACAGAAATCTCATCTGAGGAGAAACAGAGAGACATTAATCATTATTATAATGCTGTCAATCAATCAAGGCCATGAACACGTATTTAGTATCGGGGAACTAAATGTAATCATTTAAAAAAGCAGATGTTGATGTTTGATCAGTTATGAATTTACCATGAATATGAAGTTGGTACGTCCTGATTAGTTGCTCCTGATCATTATTGTAATAGATTACCAAATTATATTTCCCAGCGTCACTGAAGCTCAGATTCTTGATGACGACGTCACAGTTTCCTTCTTTAAACACTTGATCACTACATTCTTCAGTCTGACAGACATACATTTCTCCTGACTCATTGAATAACTCAATCTGAACAATATTATTGGCCTCAGATTCACATGTTAGTGTGACGTTTCCTCCCTTTTTTCCTGACACAGATATAGAGGTGATTCCTGCAAATACAGTATAATATTCATTCAATAGAACGTCTCGGTTATGAATGGTAACCCTCGTTCCCTGAAGAAGGGACCGGAGACGTCACGTCGGATAACCAATGAATTGGGATCTCGCTTAGAGAGACCAATCTACTTTGAGTGTAAACTAAACGAGCCAATGCACATTGGCATGCGATTATTGCATCCAGCTGCGGCTGATCACAGCGTGAATATAAGAAGGCAGCAGATGCAGCGCATATTCAGGTTTTCGCTGAGGAGACGAGCCGGTGACCCGGCCGCTCGGCAGTGGTACAGGAGCTGTGGCGACGGGACGTGACGTCTCCGTTCCCTCCTTCAGGGAACGAGGGTTACCATACGTAACCGAGACGTTCCCTTTCAGTCGGTCACTCTCGACGTCATGTCGGATAACCGACGAATTGGGATCCTCACAAAGGGCCACAGGTACTGCCCCTTCCAGTGTCCTGTGAAAGCCACCTGCGCCCCTACGAGAATTATCCCTGGGCTTTACTCAAGTGGGATCCACTTAGGTCTTACATATGGAACCCAGCCTTCTACCGGTTCTCGAGGATTCAACGAGTGAAGGCCTGGCGCCGAACGCTCCGCCACGTCTTGCTGCCGAGGGGATGGAGGAGCTCACAGGGTCTCCTATATGGACTCTCTGAAGTGGTTTTTAGCAAGCCGACCCGAAGCCGGGGCCTCTCTGTGCTTCTACCCGTTTGAGGTGAGAACACAGGAGGATACTGGCTCCACACGAAAGGCTATAGAATCTAGCGGTCGCCCAGCCCGCAGCTCTACAGATATCTGCCAGCGAGGCGCCACGAGCCAGCACCCCGGAGGATGCAACACTCTAGTTGAGTGAGCTCGCAACCTGAACGGGCAGGGCACACCCTGTGCCTGATAAGCCAGGGGGATGGCATCCACTATCCAGTGGGCCATCCTCTGCTTAGAGACGGCATTCCCCTTCTGCCAGCCTCCGTGACAGACAAAGAGCTGGTCTGAGGTCCTGAAGCTTTGTGTCTGGTCTACGTAGAACCTTAAGGCTCGGACGGGACAGAGCAAAACTAGGGCTGGGTCTCCCTCCTCCGAGGGCAGTGCTTTGAGGTTCACCACCTGATCCCTGAAGGGCGTAGCGGGAACCTTGGGCATATAGCCAGGCGGGGGCCTCAGGGTTACCTGGGAGTCAGCCGGCCCGAACTCTAGGCACGAATCGTTGACCGAAAATGCGTGCAGGTCCCCTACCCCAGGTCCCAATGCCAGCAGGAGCAAAGTCTTCATTGAAATAAATTTCAGTTCGACAGTCTGCAAAGGCTCAAATGGGCCCCGCTGTAGTGCTGTGAGCACTAGAGTCAGGTCCCCAGAGGGTATAGAGGGGGGCCGTGGAGGATTTAGCCTTCTCTCCCCCTTAAAGAACCTGACGACCAGGTCATGCTTCCCCAGCGACTTCCCTTCTACGGGGTCGTGGTTAGCAGCGATTTTAGCGACATAACCTTTGAGGGTGGAGGGAGACAGCCTTCACTCCAACGCTTGCTGCAAAAAGGACAGCACGACTCTGATCGGGCATCTTTGGGAGTCTTCTGGGTGAGAAGAACAACACTCAACGAACAGGTTCCACTTCAAAGCGTAGGCGTGTCTCGTAGACGGTGCTCTCGCTGAAGTGATGGTGTCAACTACCTCTTGAGGTAGGTCACTTAGAACCTCCGCGTCCCATCCAGGGACCAGACATTAAGTTTCCAGAGGTCTGGATGCGGGTGCCATTAGTTCTGGGAACCAGGTCCGGTATGCCAATAGGGTGCCACCAACAGGACCTGCTCCTCGTCCTCCCTGACCTTGCACAGAGTCTGTGCAAGAGAGGTTTCTGGAGAGGCAAACCGGTCTACCTGAGCGGCTCCGAAACGTCTCCAAACCAGCTGGACCGTCTGGGGATGGAGTCGCCATTCTCCCGGGAGCGCAGCTCGAGACAGCTCGTCGGCTGCTTGGTTGAGCAGGCCAGGAATGTGAACATTCCTGGCCTGCAACAGCATGAAGCAACCTCAGATGCTTCTGACTCCAGAGGAGGAGGTGGCAGGCGAGTTGCGACATGCGACGGGAGCGCAGACCACCTTGTCGGTTGATGTATGCAACGGTCGCTGTGTTGTCCATGCGGACTAGTACATGCTTGCCTCCTAAGCACCCTTTGAGACGGCTCAGGGCAAGGTGCACTGCCAGCAACTCGAAGCAGTTGATGTGCCAGTGCAGTTGGGGCAACTCTGCCTCTGGGTTGCCCGTCTCAGGGCCTCTTGCTTTTTCGCTTGCCACCAGGTTTGGCGGGGACCTGGACGGGCGGGGCGGCTGCCCTGCGACCGGCTCCACTGCGCAGCTTTGCTGGAGGCCGCGGGAGCGTGGCGGTGGCAGGGGGCCGCCCTCGGCGACGGCAGCAGCTGCATGCCGGGGCAGGATGTACCTGATGGCCTCAGTCTGCTTTGGTCAGCGGAGAACTGCTGGGCAATGTCTGGGACACAGGGGCGTTCAAGAATCGTGTCTTGTTCATCTCGCGCATGTCAGCCAGATAGTGCACATAGCACGACTCCGAGACCGCGCCGTAAACTTTGTCGCTCGTAGCGCGAGGTCTGTCGCGGTGCAGAGTTCTCATCGCTGGCCAGTCGAGTACCTACAGACCTGGGAGGGGAGGCACGGTTCTCCCTGCCGGTTGGAGGCGGGATTAGGACACAATTGCATCGCAATCGACCGCTCCACCGGGGGGACCCTTGTAACCCCCTAGCTGCCCCACCATCGAGGGGGGTGAGGGAGGGGGTTCGGGC
>NW_015508927.1:12903-13383 GCF_001515645.1 Sinocyclocheilus grahami | reverse complement strand
TGGAGGCGGTATTAGGACACAACTGCATCGCAACCGACCGCTCCACCGGGGGAACCCGTCTAACCCCCTAGCTGCACCACCATCGAGGGTGGTGAAGGAAGAGGAACCAGCAGATCGGTTTCCGGCAGTGAAAGGTGCCGTCCACGACCTGGTGAGCTCCTCATGCACCTCTGGGAAGAAAGGCACTGAGGTGGGGTGCTGAGAACCAGCGAGGACCACCCCGAGAACGAATCGTGCAACCTTGAGGGCTCGGGACACGGTGAAAGTCTCCACTCGAGCCCTACCCCTACGGCAGCCTGGAAAAGCATAGCCATTATTTCTGGATCCAATTCAGGCATTGTTACAGTCCCGGAGGAGAGCAGCGCAGCCGAATCTTCCTCTCCAGAAAGCTCTGGCTCACCCTCCAATGCAGCAATCGACATCTGGTCGCTGTGAGGAGCGCCAAAGGATACGGCTGGTAGGCCCCTTGTAGAGGGCCCA
>NW_015508927.1:0-12742 GCF_001515645.1 Sinocyclocheilus grahami | reverse complement strand
ATCTTCCCGCAATGAGAAGATGACTCATCCACAAATGCCACCTCAGCGTGCTACATGCCCAGGTACGTGAGGCAGCGATCGTGACCATCACCCAGCACCAGGTAACGACTGCATCCAGAAACGCTCGGGTGATACGTTGTCTATAGCAAGACCCACATCATCTTTACAAAGACGAAACGTCAAGTTTGCCACCCAACGTCGTCTTTAAAAAGACGCACTCGAAATTGCTCTTACATGGGGAAAAACTTTTTTAGCGTGCTGCGGCGCACAGGGGAGATGATCACCTGCAACACAAACAGCGGGTAGTGCAGCCTGATGTGTGCAACCCACTCGATTTAGAGGTGTTTCCTGCAAATACAGACAATAAATATTCATTCAATAGAAAGTATCAATACTGAAAAATACATGTGTTTCTGTCTATTCTCAGTAATCAATGTTATTATAAAATATTCTAGGAGAGTTATTTTAGTCAGCTTTTGCTGAAGATATTTCTTCACACGTCTAAGTGGATTCATCAGCTGTGAACTGACGAAGGAGTTTCTCTAATATTTAGCATCAGAAATGAATGTAAATATTAAGGATGCTCATTGCTCATCAGAGACATGATATATTTTGCCTTTGTGCTCTTCATCTAGACACTTAACCTCAGGTTACTTCATTGTCTCTTCATGAAATAAAAGCATGAAATGCTCAATCTCAAGCACTAATGACTAATGAGATCTGGTTGATGAATTAATAGAAAGCAGCAGGTTCAGTCAGAAGTCTAAATGCAGCGACCAGAGCTTTACCTTATAAACTACTTTGTTTGAACTCTTACCTGTTTTTACCAAAAAAAGGACAGCAATTGTTTATAACAAGGAACACAGCGCTTTGCAGCAAAGATATTTGTTATAAAAAATGGATTAAAAATATAAACGAGGGCAATAAGAGCGAGCAATATTAGCAGTGGCACATTTTAACATTTCAAATGTTGATGAAAATAATATAAAGCTGTAGCAGATGTTCAAGTGCAGTTGTAATGAATTCCTGAACGATGTTTATTAATAAATTAACTGGAATGAACTGCATGATAAACCAGTGAAAATGTCCACCATCAATCCACAAATGTTAACACAAGTCTTCACTGAGTGACACAACAGAGAAATAATTCACTAGAATAACTCTAGCTGACGCTGAACACAAGAATAAATAGAGTTTATGAACATAAAGTACACTGACCGCTGTGATAGACGAGACAAAGCAGCAGCAGCAGATGATTCAACCGGTTAAACCTGTTGAGAATAAGAGCTGTTATGCAACAGATACAGACACACATCACAAACACATTAAGTGTTTAAAAATTTGTGGAAAAATATTACAGAACTGACCACAATACAGTGATTACAATCCTTCAGCTTCAGTGTTATTTAAAGATTTAACACATGTGGATCTTACATGAAAAAAAAAGTCTAATAAGAAACATCAAACTATAATCTGAGTCTTTGGTTTTATAAATATTATCAGTTATTATCTGAGTCAACATGATCCGTCAAACATTAGACACAAACAGACAGAGTAACCCAACAATCCACACATCAACGTAGAAATCATTTGATTGCATTGAGTAATCAATGTAGAACATTTTAACAATTACATTAATAACCACACTAATAAAAACCATCATCATAATCTTTGTGAATCAGCATAATGACAAACATGTTCACTTATTTCCTTAACGTTAGCAGCAAGTTAGCAGCCAACCCTATTTCACAAATAAACACAACTATTTGTATAATAACACAAAAACACACAAGCTTTATATTTAAAAGGATAAAAAAACTTACATTGTAAAATTTCAGCATGAGTTTTATATTCTGGCTGTTTAAATTTCATAAACCACTGTACGTTTAGTGAAATCGAAGCAAAAACAAAACCACAAGTATCATTCCTACACAGGGTGAGTTTTTCAGAGGGTGATAACACAAAAACACACAAGCTTTATATTTAAAAGGATAAAAAAACTTACATTGTAAAATTTCAGCATGAGTTTTATATTCTGGCTGTTTAAATTTCATAAACCACTGTACGTTTAGTGAAATCGAAGCAAAAACAAAACCACAAGTATCATTCCTACACAGGGTGAGTTTTTCAGAGGGTGTGGTTGGCTCCTCCCACTAAAGGAGGGGTGTGGTTGGCTCCTCCCACTAAAGGAGGAGTATGGTTGGCTCCTCCCACTAAAGGAGGGGTGTGGTTGGCTCCTCCCACTAAAGGAAGAGTATGATTGGTCTTTATTGCCCTCTGCTGGTTATTCTATCAAAGCCGACTGAGCTGTCAGAAGATGTGAGATCTAATATCTTACATAGATAGACATTTGGCTAAAAAACAGTGTGTGAGTCCAGATACAGTCAGCTGAAGTTTATTCTGAACAAGATCTCTGATGATTTCAGTCTGATCTCAACAGTTTGAGCAGATTCAGCTCTGATTGTGTCTCAATCTCATGCAGCTTCACTAAGACACTGTTTAGTCTGTAAGTACATACAGCAGATGTAAACTAATTAAACATCCTCTACATATTTCTTCATATAATCAATAAAGCATAATTTTTCTGAACTTAGTAAAATAAAATAATTATAAAATATTTATAAACATATTTTATTCATACAACAAAACACCAACAAAAATGTTTCTTACAAAATAAATTAACATTCTTTCACAACAGATTTACAAAGAATAATGCAAATCCCCAATTAAGCAAACAAAAGCAACATATAAATATAAACATATAATTAAATAGAAAAGTACAAAATATACAGTATGTACAAGCAGTATGTACATATGAAATGTGCGCATGTACTGAAAATTTAAAATATATTGCAGAAATATGTTGACAGAATCTTCTGCAGATCTGTTGGCTCTAAATGCAAATTAGAAGTAAAGATTTGAGATTTGGATGAGTTGAAGCTACATCGTTATTAAGACATGGTCAGTCTGAAACCCGGCTAGCAGACGAAGGACAACTGAAAGAGGAGAAGGGTGGCTACACTTTCTTCTGGAAAGGAAAAGCTGCTGATGAGCCTAGGATCCATGGTGTTGGAATGGCCATTAGGAACCAGCTTATCAGCCACCATATGAACTTCTTTTTTAAACTCTTGAAACTCTTTTTTTAATGGGGTGGCACAGGGGGGGGACCAAGACCCAATCAGCCACGCCTTTGCCCGTTTAAGTTTGTTTGATTTGTTTATTATATGCCAGTCAGAATTCAGAAATGATTAGCCGCATTTCCACTGCACACGCAAGATCTAAACGGGCCAGCCGGGGCTGCAGCTTACAACTACGACCTTCGAGGCCACAATCAAACAGCATAAACTGGTATTTCTGATTATTTCACATAGAAGAATAGGTTGCACCGATTGGTTTGTTATTACATGGCTACTTTAAATAGCTCCATTAAGACTTTAGCCCCAAAGAGCGCACATTTAGAAAGATAATGATACATTCTCAAATGTCCTCATTTCTTTACAGAGGATAATTCTATAATAAAGGGGTCCTATTATGCTTTTTCACTTTTTCAACTTTAGTTAGTCTGTAATGTTGCTGTTTGACACACCGGCCCAGCTAACCAATCACAGCACAGCTAACCAATCACAGCACACACCGGCCCAGCTAACCAATCACAGGACACACCGGCCCAGCTAACCAACCACAGCACACACCGGCCCAGCTAACCAATCACAGCACACACCGGCCCAGCTAACCAATCACAGCACAACTAACCAACCACAGCACACACCGGCCCAGCTAACCAATCACAACACACACATGATATAGGACTTAGCCTATCACACAAACAAGAGTCCTTTTTTTTCTTCTTTTTTTTCGAATATCTGCACGATAGCAAATGTACAATAAACAACAACATAGTAGCTTTCAGACACAAAATTCCACGTTGCTCCGTCAGAAAGAAAATAGAACAAACAGCTGAACCGCTGCGTCTCTGAACAACAGTGTTTTGTTCCTCAGCGTTACACGGACCAGCAAATGATTCAGTCAGGCTATAACTACAGTCGTATGCAAAGTTAAATGAATCAGCTTTTTAAACTCACTCATTAAAACAGTCACTTGCTGCCACCTACTGGCGGTTCTAGTTTCATATTTTAAAAAGTCGCTTATTTCATTTTTGCAATCATTTAATATTTCTACATTAAAATCTTATATTTAAACTTAACATTTATGCACAATCCATCTATGAATTTTGTTGATAGTGATTTCATTTGATTGTTAATATCCAGCATGTCTTTTTATTCGATTTAATTTATTGATTAAAGGGGTCATATGATGCTTTTTTAAAGATCATTATTTGGTGTATTTGGTGTAACAGAATATGTTGACATGCTTTAATGTTCAAAAAACACATTATTTTTCAAATACTGTACATTATTGTAGGTCCTCTATGCCCCGCCTCTCTCAAACGCTTCGTTTTCTACAAAGTCCCTCCTTCCGACAAGCGCAGTCTGCTCTGATTGGCCAGCTGACCCAGTGCATTGTGATTGGCCGAACACCGCAAGCACTCGTTGGAAATGTAACGACCCTTACCATAATCGCAAGCGTCATCAAATAAATGTAAAGACAGTAAATAATGTCATTAGTTTTACCATCAGTTCAAGCCCGAAAGGGGAACAGACACATTAATGATGCAGTACACAAGCTGTGGTTAAGACAGTTGACTCTACTGTGATGTGACGCTGTCTCTCTCTCTCTCGGATCTTATCTATTCACAATCAGCTTGTAACACTCCAAAGAGAAAGGAAAACTTGAAATCGCATCATATGACCCCTTTAAATAAGAATCTGACATAAGAGGACACAGATATGACAATATCTTTTATAATACTAATAAGCCAACATCTCTGGCTTTTTTTTTTTTTTTTGCTCAAAGTTATTTCAAGGTTTTGATCTCTCAACTGAGAGAACACATCCGGTTTATTATATTATAATGAATATTTAATATTACATTTAAACTTTGACTACAGCCTAGACATGTTGCATATTAACTGTACTATTTATGAACCACAAATCATATGTTTGTGTATTTTGTGTTACTCCAAAATGATGTTCTACAATCCAGATAGTATGTATCCAGACCAGAAGGTGGATCAGCACCTAGAGAGGACCTCTACAGCCCTGAAAGACAGCGGAGACCAGGACAACTAGATGAGCCCCAGAGACAGATCCCCTGTAAAGACCTTGTCTCAGACGACCACCGGGACAAGACCACAGGAGCCAGTTGAGTCCTCTGCACAATCTGACTTTGCTGCAGCCTGGAATTGAACTGCTGGTTTCGTCCGGCCAGAGGAGAACTGGCCCCCCGACTGAGCCTGGATTCTCCCAAGGTTTTTTCTCCATTCTGTCACCGATGGAGTTTTGGTTCCTTGCCGCTGTCGCCTCTGGCTTGCTTAGTTGGGGACACTTCATTTCCAGCGATATCGTTGACTTGATTGCACAGAGACTATTTAAACTGAACTGAGCTGGATGAGGACATCACTGAATTCAATGATGAGCTGTCTTAAACTGAAAAATGAGTGTTTACTATTGTCACTTTGCATTACTTATACTATTTTCCTAATTAATGTTGTACAGTTGCTTTGACACAATCTGTATTGTTAAAAGCGCTATATAAATAAAGGTGACTTGACTTGACTTCTATTTGAGGGCATTTGTAGTGCAGGTATACTGCCCAAACATAACCTCAAGCCCATGGGCCCCCGCCCCCCATAAGTCCTGCCCTGGCCCCAACACAAGTGGGCTGACATAAAAAATGCACTGCACAAGTGCTTGGACAACTCAACTCTCTTTCTAGAATGAAAACATTAGTAACGTCACGGAATTTTTCAAAGTTTGGGTGAATTAATCAATGAATTAAACGAGCCGTTTTAGGGGGGTGTGGCTGACTCTTAACTTTTATAAAGAATATCTATTTGGATTTGAGACTTTAATCTTTGCAACTTTACAGATCTTCTTTATGCACCAAGAGCTTGTAACACTCCAAAGAGAAAGAACAACTTGAAATCACATCATATGACCCCTTTAACAAGAAAGCTATAAAAACATAGAACTTGTGCCATGTTTAAGATTTTTCCTTAATATACTTGTATCTTTATTTGTGTGCCCTCTTTTTTTTGACTCCTTTCTGTCCATTTCTTAAGAATTTTTATATTATATTGCTTTTTCTGTTATCTATTAATCCATAAGTAGTTTATTATTGAAAGGTATTTTGCATGTTTTGTACGTACTGTTTTTTTCTGTTTATTTTGTACATACTGTAATCTTTGTTGTTTATTATTGCAATAAAAAAATTATTTAAAATTGGAAGAAAAAAAAAATGTTGTTCAATATTTTCCTAATGACAATTTTATGCTCGCTTTATAAAGGCTACTACAAACACCTTTTCCCCATTTTTATCACAGAATAAGGCAGGAAATATATTTTATAGTTTCTATACTAAATTAAATGTCAATCAGTACTGCATCATTCATATAGTTTATTTATTACCTGGAGATAACTTAAAAAACACAGAAAAAACATATATTTTCGCAAATCATTTTTTATTCATCTCAGCTACAGCTATAGCCGGATGCTTTTGTCCATATTAGGGATTTCTTGCAGGTCATAAGTCATTACTTCTATGAGTCTGTTTTGGACTTTCTGCAGGAGAGCGCCCTCTGGCTTCGAGTATGAATGAAACACACACTGCATGAGAGAGTTCAGCGCTCCTGATATTCACTTCTCCTCATTCTGGATACGAATAAACGTCAGGTCATGCATAGACTATCCATACTGTCTCTTTCAATTTAAATCTAGATTTAAATCTAGAAACCTCTATGTGAACACACTTGCCCGAATAAAGGGAAGAATTTACATTTTATTAAATTAAATATTTATTCAATATTACAAATGAAGCTAACGTAGTTCTACACACAGCAATATAAACAAAGGTGCCTGTTTATTTATTACCTGGAGATAACTTAAAAAACACAGAAAAAACATATATTTTCGCAAATCATTTTTTATTCATCTCAGCTACAGCTATAGCCGGATGCTTTTGTCCATATTAGGGATTTCTTGCAGGTCATAAGTCATTACTTCTATGAGTCTGTTTTGGACTTTCTGCAGGAGAGCGCCCTCTGGCTTCGAGTATGAATGAAACACACACTGCATGAGAGAGTTCAGCGCTCCTGATATTCACTTCTCCTCATTCTGGATACGAATAAACGTCAGGTCATGCATAGACTATCCATACTGTCTCTTTCAATTTAAATCTAGATTTAAATCTAGAAACCTCTATGTGAACACACTTGCCCGAATAAAGGGAAGAATTTACATTTTATTAAATTAAATATTTATTCAATATTACAAATGAAGCTAACGTAGTTCTACACACAGCAATATAAACAAAGGTGCCTGTTCTCTTTCGTTCTTGCTGTTTGATTGAGAAAAGTTTAAAGGGCGTCGAGGGGTCTTTTTTATGTTATCTGACTAAAAACTATTCATACTTTGAACTATTATTATTACAGTATTTATTTAAAAAACGTAGAGTGCCTTAAAAATAATTATCACAACACAGTAAAACAGGCTTATACTGATTTTATAATAAAAAATTATACTCACCAATCCTGTTTTCATTATCATTATCATTTAAAAAATGAATAAATTCAAAACAGGATTAGAATAGAATTCTATTTTAAATAAGACAGAAATATAACAGCAACACTATTCAGTAATACTAATAATATAATTCAGTTTCTAATTCCAGAGTAATTAAGAGATGCAAAGAAAAAATTCTTTAACTTTTAAATTTAAAATGGTCTTTTCTTTTCCGGTTTTTAAACTGTGTCACTGCATTAGCTGCTGTATAGTACAGAAGCATCCGTTTCGTTACACATATCAGCAAAGAGCACAGCACCATTAAAAGCTTTGCTCCATGTGCCCCTCTTATACTTTGAGCACCTGCCCCTCCAAAGGCCTCTGCACGGCTCTGTCAGTGGGCAGCATATTATTTGCCAATACCAGCTCTCTGCTTTGATTGATAGTATTTTCATTTTCATCTTTGTCAGTGAACAAAGTAAACAAATGGTCGGCTGATATTTATATGTTTAATTAACCATTTTATTAAACAAGTTAGTTTATTGCAGGCTACCAGGAAACTACGTAATTAGGTTTAATAAACTCTCAATATATTTTTATAAAATACATTTTTTGATACTTTTGGAGCTTTGGTGTTGCCGACTTTACATTTTTAAAAATGTCCACTTGTTTCTTAGTCGGGCACCCAGGTGAGATCGATGTGCGTGCTTTTGCTTGTTTCCCTGACAGCTCCATGATCACTTGAATCTGATCTCAGATCAGCTGTTAGCTGCACGGGTCACGTGACTGATGTGAAACAGGAACACAGGAGAATTTTGTCATTCACTTCAGTGTCCAGTTTAAAACATCTTGATGTTTGTATTTTGTCATCAATGTAATCCAAAAATAAAGCACTGAATAACAGTCTCTATATCAGCTCAAGTGTTGCTTCACTTTGATTTACTGCGTCAAATCTCTCTGTGCAAATATCTATTAAACATCCTCATGATTTTCTCGTGTAGTTTTAATACTGGATGTGGTTTATTAGCTTAGTCTGATGTAAATATTCCAGGTTTCATACAACACACTGTAAGCTCTATGAACAGCATCCGGGACATGCTTTTTATTAATTATTAATGTTCATCATATTACATAAAAGTACTTTACAAAAACATACAAACACAAATCATGTCTCTTCTTGGTTTGCATGTCGTAACATGAGTTGAAATAGTGTATGTAACGTTACACAGAGCACAGTTATACATCAGTCTCATATTAACACATGTAATGTTTAAGTGTTCTGGCTAAACTTTCAGAACAGTTCATGTTTTCTGTTGATTTTTCTTAAACTGAAGGACGAAGTGATTGTTTTCTGAGATAACGTGAGGCAGGACGCTTACGCTGCAATTCTGAACAAGTCACAGTTACTTTGTCTTTCAGCACATCAGTGATGAAGGAAAGATTCTCAACACTTTTAAAGCAGACAAAGTCATTAAAATGTTTAAACATACAGACAGTAGAACAGAATGACATACTGTACAGAAAATCTTAATTTTCCTCTTATACACCGAACAAAGCAATGTTAAACATGAGAGAAATACAACTCCAAGAAAAGAAAAAGACCATAAATCTAAAAATAATATAAAAAAAACATTGAATAATGCACCAGAGACTGTAGTCAGTATCATACTGTAATGATGAAGAACAGTGTCTCATGTTTAATTCACAAACATCTTTTTAAAGAGATCGCGGATGCCACAGATCTTGATTTGCAATATTCCTTCAATAGAGTCACAAACAGAGCACAACAATAGCTGAACTCACAAGACATGACTGCTCTCATCTGCACATATCTGATTATACACACCTTGACAGTCACAGTGAGGTAATAAGAATGATTTACGATAAATGTTTTATCCTAAACATCTATTGATTGATTTGGTGCAGTTTATAAAGAGAGTTTAAAATCCATCAAACATTTCTTGCTTCTAGATTTTAAGTTAAATGACAGACAAAAACGTAACATGTATAATATCATCAAATGCAATATTAAAATACATCATTAAAAAAGTAAGAATTTTGCTGTATCAAAAGAGGTTGTGATATTTATAAAGTAGTGATTTCCTTTTTCAAATTAAAAGATAGTTCCTTAAAATCCCAGAGTAAGCAGAAGGCAACAGCGGCAAGAAAAAAACTTCAGATGTTTAAAATGGGAAAGAAACGTTGCGTGTCCTCTTCCTTGCACTGGCACAGATTTCAACAGATTTGTGCAGAACATGCATAGAAATAAATACAAATTACAGTACAATCAGAGGATCCAGTTGCTCTGTTATGCTGTGGGGATCATATTCATATTCTGCTGGTCTTAGAGTGAACGATCAGTGCAAATAAACATGAAGTTGATCAGCTTTATCTTTGATGATCTCCAGTAATTCTAACTGAATTCTACTAGATTTCATCACGCAGTGAAATCATGGACTCTCAAGGCTTATTTTTCATAAAATAATGTCAGCTCACACATCATTAAAACAACAATTACGATAATATTTTTAACGATACATATCCCCCCCCAGCTGCCGTTATATGTTGACAGAATTGTGTTGGTGTTGAAGGCAAAAACCTCAGCTGTCCACATGCTTCATAAATAATAGTTCCACAAATCTGAGTTTCTCTCACCTGTGACTGTCACTGTGATCAAGATATCTCCTTCTGAATCCACAACTCTGTATATTCCTGCATCTCTGTCCATAAACACTTTAAAGATCAGGTTTTCATCATTAACATTCAGTCGATCGCTCTGAACCCCATCAGTTCTGCTCCAAACCTCCCTCCACTCTCCACTAGAGCTTTTCTCCACTTTATCAGCATTAGACAACAGAACAGACATCTTTAGCTCCTCGTCTGTTTTCACAGGAATCTCATCTGAGGAAAAACAGAAAGACATTAATCATTATTATAATGCTGTCGATCAATCAAAGCCATAAACACATATTTAGTATCGGGGTACTAAATGTAATCATTTAAAAAAGCAGATGCTGATGTTTGATCAGTTATGACTTTACCATGAATATGAAGTTGGTACGTCCTGATTAGTCGCTTCAGCTCTGTCTGATCATTATTGTAATAAACTCTCAAGTAGTATTTCCCAGCGTCACTGAAGATCAGATTCTTGATGACGACGTCACAGTTTCCTTCTTTAAACACTCGTCCACTACATTCTTCATCCTGACACACATCTATGTCTTCTGACTCTCTGAATAACTCAGTATGAACAATATTATTGGCCTCAGATTCACATGTTAGTGTGACGTATCCTCCCTTTTCTCCTCTCACAGATTTAGATGTGTTTCCTGCAAATACAGTATAATATTCATTCAATAGAACGTATCAATACTGAAAATGTGTTTCTGTCTATTCTCAGTAATCAAAGTTATTATAAAATATTCTAGGAGAGTTATTTTAGTCAGCTTTTGCTGAAGATATTTCTTCACACATCTAAGTGGATTCATCAGCTGTGAACTGATGGAGGAGTTTCTCTAATATTCAGCATCAGAAATGAATGTAAATATTAAGGATGCTCATTGCTCATCAGAGACATGATCTATTTTGTCTTTGTGCTCTTCATCTAAACACTTAACCTCAGGTTACTTCATTGTCTCTTCATGAAATAAAAGCATTAAATGCTCAATCTCAAGCACTAATGACTAATGAGATCTGGTTGATGAATTAATAGAAAGCAGCAGGTTCAGTCAGAAGTCTAAATGCAGCGACCAGAGCTTTACCTTATAAACTACTTAGCTTTAACTCTTTCCTGTTTTTACAAAAAAAAGGACAGCAATTGTTTATAATAATGAACACACTAAAAAAAGTGACTTTCATTGCAGCAACCAGATATTTGTTATAAAAATGGATTAAAATATAAACGAGGGCAATAAGAGCGAGCAATATTAGCAGTGGCTCATTTTAACATTTCAAATGTTGATGAAAATAATATAAAGCTGTAGCAGATGTACGAGTGCAGTTGTAATGAATTCCTGAACAATGTTTATTAATAAATGATCTGTATGATAAACCAGTGAATATTTCCACCATCAATCGACAAATGTTAACACAAGTCTTCACTGAGTGACACAACAGAGAAATAATTCACTAGAATAACTCTAGCTGACGCTGAACACAAGAATAAATAGAGTTTATGAACAAAGTACACTGACTGTGATAGACGAGACAAAGCAGCAGAAGATTCAACCGGTTAAACCTGTTGAGAATAAGAGCTGTTATGCAACAGATACAGACACACATCACAAACACATTAAGTGTTTAAAAATTAGTGGAAAAATATTACAGAACTGACCACAATACAGTGATTACAATCCTTCAGTTTCAGTTTTATTTAAATATTTAACACATGTGGATCTTACATTTAAAAATGTCTAATAAGAAACATCAGACTATAATCTGAGTCTTTGTTTTTATAAATATTATCAGTTATTATCTGAGTCAACATGATCCGTCAAACATTAGACACAAACAGACAGAGTAACCCAACAATCCACACATCAACGTAGAAATCATTTGATTGCATTGAGTAATCAATGTGGAAACATTTTAACAATTACATTAATAACCACACTAATAAAAAACATTATCATAATCTTTGTTCATCAGCATAATAATAAACATGTTCACTTATTTCCTCAGCATTATTAGCAGGCAACCCGTTTCCACAAATAAACACAACTATTGATATAATGAGACAAAATCATACAAGCTTTATATTTAAAAGGATAAAAAAAAACCTACATTGTAAAAGTTCTGCACGAGTTTTATATTCTGGCTGTTTAAATTTCATAAACCACTGCGTTTAGTGAGATCGAAGCAAAACCAAAACCGAAAGTATCATTCCTACACACAGGTGAGAGTTTTTCAGAGGGTGTGGTTGGTTCCTTCCACTAAAGGAGGAGTGTGGTTGGCTCCTTCCACTAAAGGAGGAGTGTGGTTGGCTCCATCCACTAAAGGAGTAGTGTGGTTGGCTCCTTCCACTAAAGGATGAGTGTGGTTGGCTCCTTCGACTAAACGAGGAGTGTGGCTGGATCCTTCCACTAAAGGATGAGTGTGGTTGGCTCCTCCCACTAAAGGATGAG
>NW_015508926.1:9264-17909 GCF_001515645.1 Sinocyclocheilus grahami | reverse complement strand
GACATTAGGGTTAGGGTTAGGGTTAATGTAGACTGGGATACACTGAAAAAGAAATAGGTATTTGGGCAAAATACTAATTTTTACCGTGTTAATGCGACCTGCTAAAGAGAGAGGGAGATTGGACCACTTCTTAAAAGTGTGTTGAGTGTTTTCATACAGCTTCAGGAAAGATACTTTGTGTTCCTTTCCCCCTCTTATTATCCCACTATAGACCGTGGATGCACGTAAAGAAATTGCTAAGGGTTCTATAGCTAAAGCAAATAGCAGGGGTGACAGAGGACAACCCTGTTTTGTAGACCGACTTAATGGAAAATAACCAGAGTTGTTATTGTTTGTTTGTACAGAAGCTTGAGGGTGGGCATATAGTAATTTAATAAATGAAATAAAATTAGAACCAAATCCAAATTTCACCAAAGTGGTGAAAAGATAATCCCACTCAACCCGATCAAAGGGTTTTTCTGCATCTATAGAAATAAGTACCTCGGGCTGAGTGGGATTGGGACTTGATGTGTAAATAATATTCAATAGTTTTCTAATATTAAAGAATAAGATGCGATTCTTGATGAATCCTGTTTGATCTGTGGAGATCACAGAGGGGAGAACTTTCTCAAATCTGGTAGCCAAGACCTTGGCCAAACTTTTGTTATCAACATCAAGAAGACTGATAGGTCTATATGAACTAGGCTCTAAGGGGTCTTTCTCTGCCTTGTGTATTAAAGAAATATTAGCCTGATAAAATGTTGGTGGTAGACAGCCTCTTTCAAATGATTCATTAAAAACATCTAAAAGCAAAGGTGAAATTTGGTCACTAAAACATTTATAAAATTCGGCTGTGAAACCATTTGGACCTGAGGACTTTGAACATTGCATGTTGGATATTGCTTCATAGATTTCATCAATAGTTTGTGGCCGTTCCAAAACTTCCCTATCTTTCATGCTTAAGGAGGGTATATTAAGTGAATCAAGAAACTGGGCTATACATGATGGTTCGTTGACAGATTCTGAAGAGCATAATTTAATATAAAAGTTTTAAAAAATATTATTTATTTCTTGTGGCTTGGATGTAATTTGTCCTGTCTCTTTCCTAATTTCCATTATCATTCTTGATGCTTCTGTCTCTTTAATTTGCCAAGCGAGGAGTTTACCTGCTCTCTCTCCATGCTCATAATACTTGGCTTTTGCCCGTATCAAACGATCAGTAGTCTCTGAAGTGGATAATAACTGAAATTCTGACTGGAGAGAAAGCCTCTCTTTACACAATTCTGGTGAGGGGGAAATCGCATACTCTTGATCTATTTCTAGTATTCTGTCCATTAATTTCTTTTTTTGGTTTTTACATTGGTTCCTGATTAAGACATTATAAGAAATAATTTGTCCCCGCATGTATGCTTTAAATGCTTCCCAAATTGTGGATTTAGAAACAGCTACCGTATTATTTGTCTCTACATATAACCTTATTTGATCCCTGGTTTGTTCTACAAATGTCTTATCTGGTAACAAATTATTATCAAATCTCCATTTTATCATATCATATTTGGTTTCAAGTACTACCTGAAGAACATCTCCAGGTTACAAATGTAACCATGGTTCCCTGAGGGAACGAGATGCTGCGACTGATTCCAACTGTTACCCAAAACAAAACTTAAAAAAAAAAAAAAAAAAAAATTTTTGGTTTGGAAAGGTAAATCTCCATGGATCTATTATTTTAAAGGATTTCATAAACCTTTGTAGCAATTTGGCTGATTTTTGTAGGGGTACCGTTTTATTTGAAGATCTGTCTAAGATTGGGTCTAACACAAAGTTAAAATCACCCCCCATTATCAACTGGTGAGTATCCAGATTAGGCAAGATGTTCAAAACAGAATATATAAATAGTTCATCCTCTATATTGGGAGCATATATATTGGCAAACAATATTGGTGTGTTATAGAGTTTCCCCACTATTATAACATAATGTCCATTGGAATCAGAAATAACTTTTGTTGCAGTAAATTGTATACCCTTCTTTATGAGAATAGCTGTACCTCTAGACTTAAAGTTTGAATGAAATACTTGATCCACCCATCTTCCTCTTAATCTGCTCTGGTCTTGGTTCTTTAAATGCGTTTCTTGTAAAAATGTGATATCAACTCCCAGTCTCCCAAGATGTGCTAATACGTTTCCCCGTTTTATCGCTCCATTGAGCCCTTTACAATTCCATTAAATAAACTGAATGTGATTTTTCTTTACAGCATTTACTTTCCTGCTAGTCATAATCAGAGTTTTGAGAAATATTGTGGGAAGCAGCATTCAAAGTATAAGGGGAAAGGGGGGGACAAAAAGAAAAAGAAAAAAAATTGCCAATATTTGTTTTTTAACAACTAAAAAAACTTGAACAATAGCTCAGTTTACCTTTTTTTGATTGAAAGTCACAAAAAAGAACAGAGTGAGTTTAGAGAACCCTTTTTACCCATAACATTAATAAAAAGGATAGTAAACTGTCTGACTTACCACTTAGCTCCTTTCCAAAAACATTACAAAAAAGTACTCTATAGACCTATTTACTGTCACAAATGCAGTCCATGGACTTTCATCCAATGAACACAAGAGGTCGCTCTCTCACCATACTGACACTCACTCCACATAGACTGTCACACATCACTATGGACTACATCTCCCATGCTCCACTCCACTTATTGCGCACTCACCTGCATCCAATAACTCACACTATATAACACTCACTCTGATTCCTTTCAAATGGCCAAGTATTGTATGCGCATATCGCTAGTTGTGATAGCTACGTTACGGAGCCTACTTTAGTTTCATAGTCTTAGCCTAGTCTTGCCTTGCCTTGTCTGTTTTCTCGGTTTCTGATATTTGCCTATGTACCTGGATTTATCCCTCTAGTCTCGCCCTGTTGATTCTGTTCGCCGATCGTTGACCCACGCTAGCCCTAGGATTATTCTTGTGTCTTGTCCTCTATATACCTGTTGCCATTGTCTGACCCTTGCCTGTCTCTAACCATGTATGTTAATAAAGCTTCGCACTTGGATCCGCACGTCTCACATCTCAGTCACTCCGTGACATTTACACACTTGTATTTCTTTCACTTTAACATGTTCGGTGCGGTTTTGTCCCATTAGACTTTACTAATATCCACTGATCTGTTTAAATTATTCTGTCCAAACATGTTGAGAATGAATAAACTCCGCATCTCCGCTTAATCGTATACTCAAGCCTTACAGATCGGCCATCTAGGTTTGGGACTTCTTTTCAAGAAATTTCTCAGCCTCTCGAGGGTGTTCAAACGTGTATCTGATTCCGTCCACAGTGATTGTCAGTTTGGCCAGATAAAACAGACTGTAATTTATCCCGGCGGCTCGCAGCTTGGCTTTCAGTGGATTGAACGTGGCTCGAAGTTTGCCAACCTCTGGACTCACATCGGGGAAGATATAGAGATGGCCTTTATTTCTGGATAACTTCAGAATTTTTTCTTTGTCCAAATAGTAGTGGAAGCGAGCAATTAATGCCTGGGGCCTCTCTCCCGATTTCGGTTTTGGCACGAGAGTTCTGTGCGCACGATCTACAGTCATACTGGAATCCCCCAAGTCATCGGCTCCAAATATCTCCAGTAGCAGGTCTTTGATGAATCGAACCGGATTGCCAGCCTCCACTCCTTCTGGAATCCCGACGAATCTTAAATTCTGTCTCCGGCTACGATTCTCCAGATCCATACATTTCTCCTGCATTTTCTTGTGTTCTTTAGCCATGCGTTCATGAGACTGTTCAAGTACTGCCACTCTGTCCATCGTGTCACTCAGAGTTTTCCCCATCTCCGTGCACTCATTCGCCGATTCGGCCTGTGCTTTGTGTAAGGTGGCCAGCTCTGGAAAGATTTCCTCTCGTAGCGCACACAGGTCCTCTTTCATCTCCTCTCGATTCTTTTGCATCTCCAGATGAAGGCTTTCCATTTGGGATTTAATGTCTTTAATCACTGCCTCACGATGCATATGTAGTTCCGCTCTGAGTGCACTCAACGAAATAGGAGAATTGCCGTCGTCTTCGTCCATCTTTCTCTCACTGCTTTCTGTTTTTGTATTGTGCTGGATTGTTGATGTAACTTTTTTGCACAAGCTCGGTTATGTTGGTCATGTTGAAAAGTTTGTTGTTATGATAGAAATTTAAAGGCTTTACTTGGTTGATTAGTCTATTTAGCAATAATTTGTTATTTATTTGAGGAGCTCCCTTCTGTGCTGTTCACTCCATGCGGGCGAAAGTCCCATCATGCACTCTTTACACTGAGGCAGAAACTATCACTCAACATCTTCATGCGTCTGCAGACAGTTCTATATGATGAGCTCTATAACATACTTCTTTAACCCTCTAAGCGCCAAAGTCACAAAATTGCAACAAGACGTCATACTTAATAAAATAGGCTGTAGATCCTAATATGGTGTAATATCTCATTTGTATTCCCTACCACTAGATGGCAGACATGTAGTACTTCGATTCTAGACCAAAACGTCATCTGCCCAGAGCTGCTTCCGTGTACAACTGTTGGCGCAAGCTAGATTAAAGTGATTATTACGTTTTGAATATGGATATTTTTCTTACCAAAACGCATCAATTCACCACAGGAGAGCCGTGTGAGACACTTTTTTTTTGGATGGGCAATTTTATATAACTTCTTTTGGACTGATGCAAGCAACACCCGTTGAGTGGCATTAAACAGCTTGAAAGATCACTGCTCCAGTGTCTGCTCCAGCCCGTGAGTCCACTCATTTCATCAAGTTCAGTCCTGTTCCCACGTCCTGCCCAGAGAGGGCCTCAGATTACGAGTCTAGCCTAGAGAGGGCTCCTGTTTCCAGGTCAAGCCCAGAGAGGGCTGTTGTTCTCACGTTAGGCCCAGGGAGGGCCTCAAATCCCGAGTCCAGCCCAGAGAGGGCTCCTGTTCCCACGTCCGACCCAGAGAGGGCTTCTGTTCTTGAGTGCAGCCCAGAGAGGGCTACAGTCCCAGAGTTTACCCCAGAGAGGGCTCCAGTCCCTGAGTTTACCCCAGAGAGGGCTTCTGTTCCCGAGTGCAGCCAAGAGAGTAGAGTAGGCTTAGCTACCTTGCTAAGCCTGATGGGTCCCGAAATACTTTCGGGTCGGGTTCGGGTTAATGTTTAATGAATGGGTTCGGGTCGGGCTTGGGTTTGTAGTTAAACTAAAATTATATGCAGTAGTCTATGCTGCATTCATAGACGCACAGACACAAACATTATTGCACGCAGATATCAGAGTATATCAGATATCAGATTTTTTTTAAATTGGCAATTCGTCGTGAAAAAATATTTTTCGGGGTCGGGTTTGGGCTCAGAGTGGCAGAGGCCAAGACCACGCCGCCATGGCACCCTGAACTGTTACCGCCCATGAGGCTTCCTGTCTCATACAAGCCTGTCCATAGAGGCCTCCAGAGTGCCCACCCCCTCCCCTCTGACCGCCTGTTCTTACCCGCACAGCAAATACAGGCTAAATCTCTGCAATGTTCTTGTTGAGAATGCAATTTCTAAAATGTTATTAGAATGAATTCATTTCTAAAACATTATAATACAGTAAGTCTGAAACAGATCACAGCAGTAGACCTACACAGAAGGCTATCAGTCGTCAGCAATGTGGTAAACATGCGTGCCGGTATGCATATGATTTAATATGAAGTGTCCATTACGTATTATTATGGTTGATAAGAGCAAAGAATGGAGATGAGTTGTTGATCATAATTAGAATGGACATAAGTTGGCTTTATACAGAAAGTTTCAAGTTAATTGCATTAATAATTACTATATGATATAAACTTAATCATTAAAACATTACGGATGTGACAGCGCTGAAGAGGCCTGACCTCATAAATCTAGCCCTTATAAATTCAAAAATCATCGCTGTTTAGACAAAGTGAGTTTATACATTTTTCAGTCAGGTCTCCATCTTTCTACAAAATGCTTACTGTAGATATAAATTAATAAAATTGGCAGCCTTTGATCTCTCATTTGAAAACATTAAATATAGTTGGATGAAAATGTAATTTTACTATAGGTGCACCTCTCATAAGTGGTGGATAAACATAGCGATTTCCTTCAAATTTCTATTAAAGCACGTTAATGCAGTAAAATACAGACCTACGTAAATGCACAACTTAAAAAGGGGTTTTGTTTTTTTGGAAAAAACTTTATTTTTTCATGGTTGACATTTGCATGGAATTGCTCATATAGGCAATTTGTAGATTCTGTGGTCCCAAGAAAGTTCACTGGAGTTAAATATTAGTAAGACTAAAGATTTTTGTGAAGTTGTGTTGTGGGAGGTTTCGTTCATTTAAAGGGGTGGTCGACCGGCTATTTTCAAAGGCTTGATTGTGTTTATAGGGTGCACAGTAACATGTTCATGCTTCGTTTAAAACTTTTTTAGCATTTTCTCAAATTTTACCTTTATTCTACACCGCTTTCCATTCTCCTAAAACGGTCCATTGACTTCCTGGTTCTATGAAACCCCTCCCTCAGAAATACTCAATGGGCTCAGATTGGTTAGCTGGCCCAGTGTGTTGTGATTCACTAACCACCAAGTGCACATTGTTCGGACCATAACGGGGAGTTGTATGTGCTCCGGTGTATTGTAAACAATGGCGTCAATATTACCTTATCAATATGAGCCCAGATCAGACCCAAAGCTTCATACATGCACAACATATCTATGCTTTTCATATAATCGTTCTAACAAATGATTCTACAGTCCTGGCAGGGATTTTTTGATTACAGACTGTGGATCTACTGTGATCGCTACTGACTGTATAGCACCATTAGTTTTGTCTTGTGTAGCCAAATATCTGTCACCAGAACTACGAGCTCATTGCAAAGACTAACCATGGCTTTACTACAGTGGCAAAAATGAAAAACGGAGGTCTTGCGCTTAGTTCCATTCACATGGTTCAAGTCAACATGATTTCAAGTCAATAGTAGAATCCATCTAAGAGCAACCAAGCTCATCTTGAAATTCATGTATCCAAATAAAAGGATTACATGCTGAGATACTAGCAATCTTATTTTATTCTAATAAAGTGCAAAAAAGGTGCTCAGTGCATGTTAAAATCAACAAACGTTTCGGTCACGCAGGACCTTCCTCAGTGTTCACATACTGTTGTGATTCATTTTTCTATTTAATTCATCACATTTCAACACACGTGTATCTAATCAATTCAATTAATGAATCAGTAGCAGGTCATTTACTTCATTGACAATTTACAAATATATCCTGAGGAGATATAGAAGGATACAAAATCAAAAAATACAAAAACAAAAAATATAAATCTCCATACAAACCATCATAATATACCCAAACATCATATGGAAAAAAATAAATAAAAATACATTATAAAAAAACTAGACAGATTGAAATCTTCATACAAACCATTTGGTTGTATAGTATTAAGATGAAAAATCCATTTACTTTCAGTTTGTAATAATTTACGTTCCAAATTTGTATGGCAACGCATCAGAAGTACCATATCTATTCCACAAAATGACAGTTCATTAACTGAATGATTTAACTCGGTGAAATGTCGGGCAACAGGCGATTTACTGTCAGCTCTATTTATGGCAATTCTATGTTCATTAATGTTCTGTGTAAGAAAACAGATAAAAGAAACAAAGTTCACCTACCAGTCATCAAAGGTGGAAAGTGTACGAAAATATTCTACTCAAGTAAAAGTACCATTACATTAATGAAATTTTACTTAAATACAAGTAAAAGTACCAGTCTAAAAATCTACTCACGTAAAAGTAAAAAGTAGCTCGTTTAAAATTTACTCGGAGTAAAAATTACTTAGTTACATTTTAACAGTGGCAGGGAGGCAAAAATTGGATTGGAGGAAATTCCCTCCAGGAACTGAGTTTGACACCCCTGGGATAGGCCTATACATTTCAAACTGGTTGTTTTTAATTAAAGGAATCAGTTATTTAGAATAATAAGACATTCGGGCTGTTACCAGGCTAATTAAATCAGTATCAACAAAATTCATCTTTGCAATGCAGAGGAAAAAGAAGCTTCAACTGACTGGCATTTAGATGTATTTACACAGTTTAATGCAGGACATGAATGCATTTAACCTGCAGTTACAAATGTAGAAATGTTTTGATATATAAGACAAATTGTTGAATACTCATTTGAAATTATAAAAAAAAATAAAAAGATACTTTAAATGTTAAATTAAGGGGAGACACTGCAGGCAAAAACACAGTTTTTTCATGCACCTGTCAAGTTTGAGATGGTGATCAGATTTCTGACAAAAATCTAAGTGACAAAAATGAGATACCCAAAATTACCTCTGTAAAAACGTTTGACTCTAATATGTCAAAAAAATATAACAAGAATTTTGAAACTGACATCATTCAGTGTTTAGATTTTTGTACTAGAAATGTATGCAAATTAGCGCATATTTCATTAAATAATGACTCATTTGCATATTTAAATCGAACATTTAAAAAAACTTGTAATACAATTTTTTTTTGCAATTATCAATGTAATCAATCAGCTGGGTAAGTAAGGCCATAACTATTAGTTATTTTAGTTATTATTATTCACCTGCAGTGTCTCACCTTAAAACTGCCAGTAGGTGGCAGCAAGTCACTGTTAATAAG
>NW_015508926.1:7689-8491 GCF_001515645.1 Sinocyclocheilus grahami | reverse complement strand
TAATCAATCAGCTGGGTAAGTAAGGCCATAACTATTAGTTATTTTTTTACCCTATTCACCTGCAGTGTCTCACCTTAAAACTGCCAGTAGGTGGCAGCAAGTCACTGTTAATAAGTGAGTCATTGCGATTGATCCGAATCATTTAAACGGTTGATTCATTCAGGAACGAAACACCGTCATGTTGCTCAGAGACACAAAAATGTTCTATGGTGACTGTGTTTGGAATTATTTTTGTTGTCGAAATAAAGCAAAAACAGACAATATGGCGTCTAAAACACAAGTCTCTTAATTAACTTCTTGTTTATTTAACTGTTGTAAAAAAATCTATATGTAATCATGCTGATTTTTGGAGAAAGAAACGGCACTCGTCGTGTGATATTGATTTACTATACGAAATGATATAAATATATAAATTTTCTGCTCCTATATCTTCAAAAAAAAAATTTGTGATCATTTTAAATGCATTTTAACAGACTGAATCACGCAGTGAAAGAACGCACTCTAAATGCGCACGCACACTAGTCTAATCTACTAGACTTCACGGCACAATGTAGCAGTGTTTTGTTTGGTTTTTGGCAAAATACTGATAATGTCAAATCGCACATCGTTAAAACAACAATTATAATATTAATCGCTGACAATATATATCGCACACCCTGCACCACTGTCTTTTTGGATATTTTGTGTAAAACATTTTGCTAAACTGTCAAAGCTTCATTTTAACCATCAATGCAACGATGCAAGTATTAAGCTTACAGCTACATGCTTGCAAAGGGTTAATTTCGAGATTTTATAAGCTGCT
>NW_015508926.1:1666-6728 GCF_001515645.1 Sinocyclocheilus grahami | reverse complement strand
GTTCCCACATGGCTAATCTGGATGCAGAGGACTCCTGAGAACCTAGTAATAGCATGTTAAATAAAAGAGATATGTGTCCTCCACTTTTACTTGGTTTAGTCATACATTTCTCCAGATTAGTTAGTTCTGGTTCAGCAAGTCCTTGTGCTCGGGCAGTATGTATACAACTCCTAATTTGCAAATATTTATAATAATGTTTTTTAGGGATTTTGAACTTGTCAATAATATCAGCAAATGACATTAGAACACCTTCTTTGTATAGGTCTTTAACTTTCCCCACACCATTCTCAGCCTAGAGTCGAAAACCTAAATCCTTTCGACCAGGTATAAATTTTTCATTCCCCCATATTGGGCTAAATAATGATAAAGACTCTTTTTCCTTTAGATGAGTTCGTACTTGCCCCAGACCTTTATCATGTTCAGCACTATTGGATTAAATGATACTGTACTCAAATTTTTCTGTAATGTTTTTAGATTGGCTGAATAAAAATGCAAGTTAAAAGGAATCTTAGATTTCACAAACAAATTTTCTATTTCTAGCCATTTAGGAGGAGAGAGAAGAAGAGGGAGCTGCGAACCAGCGGCCTTGATAAAATCCTCTGAACATCACAAAAAATAGCATAGTTGATCTTCAGCCCAGACACTTTGCGCATTGTAGAGGGCCATTTTGGTTACCCTCAAAAATCAATTTCCCATCATCTTGACATGTTAGAATTTCCATTTGCTTAGCTGTGGCTTTGATAACTAGTAACCTCAATATAGGAAGTACACAGTAAAATAGTAATCTTCCTATCAATACTGCAAGTCCTAAAAACATTCCCAATTTAGTTAACCATGCTTCCCATGCAAGCACCCACTTCTGTCTGTCATAATTACTTTTTCTTTAAGACATAAGTCTGGACTGGTACCTATTGAAAAGAGATTGAGAATGTTAGTTAAAACACAGAATTCAAAGAACTGCTGTGAGACCAGTGAATAATCAAGATTAATATAGTTAATAAAATAAGTAACTAAATTTGAAGCAGTCTCTATGGTGATCATTAAATATGCAGCACCTGTGCACTAAAGGGAAGGGATGAAAGTCCTTCTGGTTAGATCATCAGCCTGTTGAAGCTGTTTGGCTGTTGAACTGGGTTGTCAGTCTGTGATGGCACTGAAAGGCCTGGTGTTGTGGTGTATGGTTTCCGTTGTTTCTCTGCCTCTCCTCAGTCTGGCTTTTGATTGCTTCTGCCAGAGTTTTGCATTTCAGGATGTTCTCTTCACCCTCAGGAAAAGTCTCAAGTGAAAAAATCACCTTTTCCTGCATTAAGTCAGGCTTTTTTCCATGCTGAAGTGTGCACTCCTCTTTCAGGAGGGGAGGTGAACGTCCATCAATCCCTCCCTCTTCTTCTCTCTGCAGCTGTGTCTTTGCTTCTTCACCACACCACCACTGTTAGACAGACTCCAGTTCATTGCTTCCCTTTGTCAAGGCACTGTTCCAGAAGCCATTTGAAATGTTAACACTCAGAGACTACATTAATCAAATTGAACCTTTGTAAACTCTGACCAAATTGTGTCTGAGCAATCTGCTCTTTATCTAATTTTCACTTTTCAACCATGTCTTTCAATGGTCTCTTAATAAAAACAATCTCATCTGGTTAAAAACAGCAGTTCCCTTATTCTATTTTAGTAAAGCAAGTTCTTAATTGCAGAAAAACAACAAGCAGTTTTTTTCTTTGCAAAATGCAGAAAGCTGCAGTAATATACCTTTATTATATACTGCAATTAAACAAAATAATCCTTCCTTTTACAACAGCATGACATGCCTATGGTAAACTAAAGACTTCAACCATAATTTTCCTTCTATATTTACATACATGATTCAGAATAATCTGGTAAATTGGTGAATTAATATTTCCAAACCAACATAAATGAATTCCTTTTATTTAAATATTTAATCAACAACTTCCATTATTATTGTAAAATAGCTTTTTAATAAAAATTTCTATGAACTTGGTCACCCAATCTTGCTCTCATTCAACATTGCACTACACAAGTTATCTTTTAGTTAACGCAAGCCTAAATCTCTGAAACTCTGTAGTGGATTAACTTTCATACTGTGTCCCAGGGATAACAAGATACAAATTTTAGACGTCTTCACATATTAGATATAAAGTTTTAAGCACATGCTATCTTTTTATTCATCTATTAAGACAAGTCATTAAATAATAAATGTATATCTTATTTGAATTAATCTATTATTATTTCAATAATCTGCAAAGTCCATATCTTGGAACACTTTTTTAAAAAACTACATTCATACAAGTCCCTTTATTGCTTTATTGCATAAACTCATTCTTTGTCCCTTTTTTAGATAGGGCTCATGCACTCATTCACTCTTCTCCAGTGTAACACCAGCTGCGTCCGTCTCCGTGACCTGATCACACTCAAGTGACGGTCTAGGAGGGGTGCGCATCTCCTGCTCCACCAGATATAGAGTTTATTTTCTCATACAACTACAAGTCACAAATACACTCAGACAGACACAGACACATGCATTTACACAGACTACACTACACTCTTCCTGAGTGACCGGTCAGTTACTAGCTCTTTCACTGATACACTTCCTCAACACAGTAAAAAAGCAGTACCCTGCAGGAATTTTTGCCTATCCGTAGGACTTGGCGCGCTTCCCTTTACTTTATCTGCTTAACGTCTATTGATGTCCGTTAAGGCCCTCTCAACAATAAACACAGACCATTGCATGCAATGTATATCTGCTTAACGTCTTCTGCCATCCATCAAGGCCCTCTGGGCAGTAAACACAGATTTTTGCATGCACAATCTGCCCTCATTTACTATTACAGTAAAACAGATCAGTGCATGCAATTATTTCTTCTGGAATCAAAACCTCTTTTTTTCTCTCTCTCTCTCTCTCTCTTTTTGTTCTTTAAATTTGGAGGAACATTTTCGAGTGTCCATACCACCACTGGCTGACTCTGGCAAACAACACTAATTATATAAGCAAAACACTGCCTACCTTATTGTTTAGTGGCCACTGTTAGTATTGTTTGTCAAGCCAGCCCAAAGTGGTCCTCCACACTCTGCTCCTTTCCAATCCTGTTCATGACACCAAAATGTGGTGGCTTCTGCTGATGCTGTGAGGAATCATTCTTAAAGTCTTGGGGTTTTGATGCCAGAAGAGATTTTATTATCAAGAGACAATAAAACCAAGAAAGCTCTGCAGAACAATCTCTAGAGTCTGTGTCTGTACTCTTTTTTATACAGTGCTTCCTGAAGGCGTGCCCATGTTCAATACATTTCATACATATGGTTATTGTTTATGAACTCTTTTACCTCTTTTGGCTGTGTCTCCAGCCTGCTTTTAGGATGAAGAATTTATTTTAAGTGAAACGAGGAGGATTAATCATATATTCTGTCTAATGTCAAAACAGGACGTGCAACTTTACCATATACTGTATTTTTGTAATGTCTGCACCAAGGAGGTCTCATCATATATTTTGTCTAATGTCCAAATAGAGTGTGCAGCACCATATACTGTACCCCTGCACTGTCTGCACATTGCATTCTCATGCAGGCCTCACATACAGGCAGATACATGATTATAACAGTAGAATAACTTGATACATAAATGGCTAGATTCACATTGATTATACTTGATTAGTTCATATTTTGATTAATAAAAATCTTCGACAGTCTCGGCCGACAGGCTATAGGATGCCAGGCCATTTATCCTCCGACACGCTGTGACCGGAGTGAGATTTTCATGTTACATTGATTTTTATTTGTATACACCATAAGAGATTTGTGCATGAGATGAAAACATCTCAGGTTACTTATGTAACCATGGTTCCCTGAGTAGGGAACGAGACACTGCGTCCTCTAGGGGTTGCTATGGGACATGACGTCACTACCGGTGAGACTATAGTATAAATAGGCATCGGGAGAACATGTCATTCACTTCTTCATCTGAAGCTTGCGTCCGCAGCATGGCAAGAAACCTAGAGGACGCAGTGTCTCGTTCCCTACTCAGGGAACCATGGTTACATAAGTAACCTGAGACGTTCCCTTTCATGGGAACTTCGAACTGCGTCCTCTAGGGGTCGCTATGGGGAACGGTATACCCACGCCACCATGCTGAGGGGAGTGCAAGCAGAACCATGTCGAGCACTAAGTACCAACTCTACCATATTGATATGGTAGTTGCCCCTGGGACGTTAGACGGCTGTCAGTGACGTTATTCCCTACGGCCAAAGGCCTAGGCTACATACCCCAAAAATACTTACCTGTTAGGGCCAGACTCCTGCCAGGTAGAGCTCAAGGCTTGGAATCAGGAATAGATTCCTTTAAGGGAATACGACCAAGAGCCTAGAATCATACTAGCCTTGGCCTGTCACACAGGGGCTACCGCACGTTTCTCTTTGTATGTGCTGAAGGAACTGTCTCAACAGACCCCTAGTAGCAACACCCTGTTAAAGTAGGTATCCAGAGGATACATAGGAGGAGCGGTGCCCAAGGCGGAACCATGGTTTTAAACCACTCAGAAAGAGCAGGAAGCTGTTGCGCGTAGCTCTTACCATACATGATTTTTAGAAAAGTGGGCAAAGCATAACGTGCACACTTACCACCTATGTGGATTTTAGAAAGTGGGGCGCGCAGCTCTTACCGTACAGGATTTTAGAAAAGTAGGCAAAGCATAACGTGCACACTTACCAGCTATGTGGATTTTAGAAATACCATTCTAGGGGTTCTCGTGGCACTCTGAAAGAGCAGCCCATAGATGGAAATGGCGCATCCCAAAACAATATGTTTTGAGAAGTCATCAAGTCAATCTACGGCCATAATGCTGGAGTGGCTAGCAGTAAATCTGAAGCTGAGAGAGCAAACATCCAGCTCTCAATCGAGAGGGAGCTCAACCTACAGCATGTTCCAATGGTGGAACAGCTAGCAGTTATTTAGCTGAGGGAGCAACACACCCAGTTATCAATTCGAGAAGGGGGCTCGACCTGCAGCTTGTTCCAAAGCTGGAACAGCTAGCAATAGTTTACTTAGCTGTGGGAGC
>NW_015508926.1:1046-1256 GCF_001515645.1 Sinocyclocheilus grahami | reverse complement strand
AAAACATTATACTCACAATAACCCTCAATGGTGAGGGGAGCGATGCTTCCAGAGTGTGTCGACAGAGACACACTAGTTGAGTGGAGCCCAAGGTACCGGGGTCTAAAACAACTCAGAGACAGGGAACGAGGCTCATAACGCGTAACCCTTCCCATCCAGGATTCCAGAAAAATGGGCAAAGCATAACGTGCACACTTACCACTTATGTGG
>NW_015508926.1:272-542 GCF_001515645.1 Sinocyclocheilus grahami | reverse complement strand
GCGATTCTTCCTACCCCAACCCACGGGCGGGGGAGGAGCGCGAGCTGCGACACTAGCCTTCTGAGCCTGTCTTTGATCCTCAAACTGAGACGGGCTAGGACCCCTGGGTTGTTCGGGCTCAGACCTGGACTTCTATCCCGGTCCTTCAGCCGGTCAGCCTGATATGCTTGAAGCATCACCATTGTGTGCAATGAAGCGACAGCCCGACCAGCTGCTGCTGCGTATGCCCTGGCATCCGAGCGAGATGTCAAGGAGGGGAGTCTTAGAGGA
>NW_015508926.1:0-236 GCF_001515645.1 Sinocyclocheilus grahami | reverse complement strand
TCTCTATAGGGGCATCTTCTCATAACCGCCTTTGCGCATCGCATCGATGTTGACATAACTTGTATGCTGGAATCGATGGATGCGTGAAGAAAACGGCCTCTTCCATTCCTTCGCAATCTTTATATGAAAAAACAGGAAGAAAGGAAGGCTCACCTGAGCTGGAGGGTTTATGGCCAGAAAAATTACGTTAGTCGAGATATTTCGCGACGTCACTTTTTCACCCGCTTCACGGCAAG
>NW_015508925.1:10782-17902 GCF_001515645.1 Sinocyclocheilus grahami | reverse complement strand
TATTCTGACTTACTCTGAAGTTATTTTCTCAAGTAGATTAAGTGATGTTTTCCGCAAATCTGCGCCCAGGTTTAAGTGCACATTAGATCTCAGGAGATGAAGCATGGGGCGCATCAGGTGAGATTCTAAATTTCTGACTAACCGCTTGACCTTAGTTTAAGTTGTACTCAGTTACGGGAACCATGTGTATGATTTCAGCTTTAATTAAGTTGTACGTGGTTATACTAACTAACGGGGTCTAGACTAAGGGTCTAGAAGAACCGCTGATTAATATAGTGTTAATTAAGTTGTACGTGGTTATACTAACTAACGGGGTCTAGACTAAGGGTCTAGAAGAACCACTGATTATTGTTTGAGCATTACATGGGTAGCTGTAGGGGGCTAAAATTAGCCACAAACCTCTGAATAAGGATTAGAATGGCGAGTTTTGTGACATAGATTCTTAATGAACGAATAAAATACAAATTAAAGAGTTAATTAGAATAATAGAATGTAAGAATAATCAGAGATCGACAAAAAACCAATTTGCCTTTCAACCTAAATTAGAATATCAGATACTAAAATGGAGTCAGATTGAGTTAAACCTAAATTGAATAACTCCGCGCGCTGAAAAGACCGAACACGCAAGAGACCTTCATCCGCCACTGGATACCTTCCTTGGGCCATGTGCGCGGTCCTTACAAGTTGGTGTTTTTCAAAGTATGCTTCAGACACGGGTCACGACGAGGTGTTCCCCATAGCGACCCCTAGAGGACGCAGTGTCTCGTTCTCTACTCGGGGAACCATGGTTACATAAGTAACCTGAGACGTTTGCCTGTTTATGCTTTCAACTCTTTTCTTTATACTTAAATGTACATTACATCATTTATTTTCTGTTGTCTATTACTATAAAAACTAACTCAGTAACTCGGTGATGTATTTCTGATTTTGGCAGATAAGCTCCTCCCACATGTTCACTGGTAGTGAAGCTCCTCCCACAGTAAGCACATCATCAGTGAAGCTCCGCCTACTGTAATTCAGCAATAAATGCTGGAATATCTCCATCAGTTCACAAGTGAAGACGAGCATCTAATATCAGGAAGAGCTGAAATCTGCAAAGAAGTTTATGAATGCAATATCCAATCAGAGGTGTTTTGATTCGTCACTGCGGAGAACTCTGGAGTTGTTCAGTGTGCTCTCACTGACTGAATTCACAAACTCACTCATCAGCATAAACAATAAACTGCAGAAAAGAGATTGATTGTGCAGTGTAGACCGCTTCAGTAATTATAACGAGAGTTTTTGTGGAAATGAGTTTTAGACTGAAGTCATGAAGCACTGTGTTTCTTTACGTTATTTATTTCCAGTTTAAATCACAATATTGTTATTTCAGCAGCATGAGAACAAAATGGTGAAGTCTTCATTGTCTAATCTGTAAAATGGAATTCATAAACAGTTCATGCTTTTCCTCTTGAAACAACACAGATACAATTCAGTCATTGATATGCTATAAAATGGATGAAAATGTTTTTAATGATAAAAAGAGCTTGTTTTATTAAAAGCAAAACTTAATATCTCATATCAAAGCAAGGTTTGTTTCAAGGACACGTGTGTTTCGTAACGTTTCAAGATTGGCCAATGACGGAGTTGACATTCAACATGAAGTCATCATATTTGTGTGGTTTAGGGGTATCATATGATGTTTAAATGTGAATATTAAGATCCTGGTGAATGTAAATAGATAAGAGGATAGCGGTAACAACTAATTGATTTGTGCTCATATAACTGTTTTTAAAAGTTACCGTGTTACTATAGCAGATGCACAGCAGACACATACTTTTCTGAGACGAGAGAAAATAGATCGTTTTCCAATGATATATCAAAATACTTAAATGTGAATCTTGATTAAAAGCTTTATAAACAGTAACATACTCACTGTTGTGTTTAATACAGTAATTGATGGTTTTCATCACCACCGTCAGATGTGTCATCTCTGTCAGGTCTGTCACCTCCCTCAGATGAATATTTTGATCATATTTATGATATTTTATATTTATTTGGGAATTGAGGAATTGTTGGTCCCATGTGAAAGTGTAATCTGTCTGCTAACATGAGGATGTGTTTTGAAATGTTAAAAGCACCTTGATCTCTGTTAAAGATAAAGTATAATTTATATTACACAGTCCAAGGTAAAAAGCACATTTTGATAAAAGAGGAAAAAAAAGTCGGGAGGTTGAATCAAAGCAGTGGTTTAGGGGTATCATATGATGTTTAAATGTGAATATTAAGATCCTGGTGAATGTAAATAGATAAGAGGATAGCGGTAACAACTAATTGATTTGTGCTCATATAACTGTTTTTAAAAGTTATCGTGTTACTATAGCAGATGCACAGCAGACACATATTTGTCTGAGCACAAGGTTTTATTTTAGTCCCACTTCTCAAGAATCAGTGATTTGCTAGTTATATAGCTGATTATAGTTCAGGGAACAGACACGGTCTCTATAGTATGATCTCTATTTGAAAGAGACTCTGTGTTGTAGCGTCTGGACACACCATTTTTCATTTGATTTAATAACAAATCAATTATTCATTAGATTAACAAACATTCACAGACCCCTCACCCAATAAACATACTGCACAGTAGAAATGGACTTCTTTCTAATTAATTCATAGGAAACCCTTTCTTTGAATGAACACACATACCCTTCAGGTCATCGTGTATGTTGTCTTTGAGATTTTATACTGTTTGTCGTCAGCACCTTTATTAATACTTGTTTGGTATTTATTAATTATGAGAAATATACTCACTTCAGATGGTAAATGCAGTGTATAAGAGCTTTAGGTGAGAGCGCGGCTGCAGCTTCACATTATCTGAACGAACTAACGAGAATATTCAGTACGACACTGAACATCATCACATAATCTGTAATAATCACTTTAAAATGCTCCTCCAGTAACACTGCACTCACATGTGGTAATTCACACACTGTTGTAAGGAATTTAGCTCAAGTTTCAAAATCAACCTGATTAGAACTGATTCCAAATTTGATAGTTTACACTTCATCAACTATTCGTCCAGCGTCTAGTAGAATTTAGTGTATTTTACCAATTCTGTTTGTACTAGTCCGTGGCCAACGACAATAATATACCAATACGATTAGTATTTGTGTTAACTATGAGCAAGGTAACAAGATCTGAGCAAAGTTTTAACTTTAAAATACACAACTGAAGGACGAATTATTACATTTTCCGGTCAAACTCCACATATTAGAAGGCTGAATCAAAAAAGTGAACTGGAAATACCTATTAATGATTTACTTATAGAGTCAATGCAGAGGAGACATCACCGGAACGCAAAAAAGAAGGCCGAAATGGAGAAGAAGAGAAGCAGAAGTGACCAGACAGGAGACAGGGGACATGATCTTGATGGCTAAGGAACTTCTTCGGATAATTCGGCAACATGAACGTGTAAATAAACGGTTGATGAAAAGGGTTAAACAATTTATTGAAGTTAATGAGTTTAATTTGAGAATGCTTAATTGTGGTTAGCACAAAAGGTCAGACATCCTGTGTTAGCGTATAGGAGGTAAACTCTGTTTGAACTTCTTCGCATATATTTTTGGAGATGCTGTGCTTGATATTATGATGTAATGGTATCGCAACCCGCTGAAGCAAGGGGTGTGATCAAGTGTTTTGTGTGACTTGCATTTATCCAATAGAAAAGATTTATTAGATGCTTTGCAGGAGAGGAATTTTGTATACGCCCTCTCCTATATAATCCAGTGCTTTATGATTTTGCTGGGCCGAAAATCGGGTGAAGATTACACGCTGTTACTTTCTTGTTATTTGCTCATGAGTTATTGTTTTAATAAAGCGAAACCATTTTTATATGGTGATTCGACAAACTTTCTTTTAAAAAAGTCTCTGAGTAATGTATTGAGTAACTTATTATCTGAATTTAGTTCATAAATCTCCAATGCGAGCCTCATAGAGGTGAGAACTCTACTGAGCTGACCAGGACATCGTGCTGTGGATCCTGGACCTCATATTACACTTCCCATCTATATAAGAGGTAAGGGCTGTATTTGTTTATGACAGCTGCTGATGGGGAAAGATGTGTTTATAAGGTTTATTGGCTCTTTATATACAGAATGATATAACACAACACAAGACAATGATGCTTATAATGAAACAATCATTTATTTGCTAATCTAGATTACATGGAACTAAAACTACCAAAAGCACACTGACACACACACACACACACACACACACACGGTTCAAAGGATGAAGATTATCAGAGTTTGGAGAAAATGTATAGTTTTTATTCTGTGTGAACTCATATGTGTATGTGTTAACTTATTAAAGCTCTTTGGAAAATTAACCATGTTTTTACTGTAGTAACTAGTTTAACTATGGTATTTGCAGTAAAATCACAGTTTTCACAAATGCACTATTCTCTCACTATAGTAACCATAATTATGCTATTTGTAGTAAAACTACAGTAACCACACATTGAACATAGTTACATTATAGTAACTATAGTTTAATATTTGTAGTTAAACTATGGCAATACAAATGGTAGGCTAATATATGATGGCTGGGGAGGAGAATCGTTAGTTTTTCCGTGGAATGTAGAGATTCAGTCGTTCATTTGTGTCTGTTCACAGAGGCCCTACACTGTGCGTTTCTGAAATGCTGTTAACATTTCTATCCATATATATTTTTTCATTCTGCCACCTGTATAAAGATACAAGATAATATCTGGCTAGAAATATAGAAAATAATATAATGTAAATTCTTCCAAATATAAATAAGTCAAAATGAAAACAAATAACTACACTAGAGCACATAATGTATAAATATAGTTTACTTTTCTAATAACTAAATGCAGTGCATTAAAGTAGCTCATTAATTCATGAACATGTTAGTTTTATATGTGCAGTGACAGTGATCACAAAATCTAATTTAAACAGAAATAATACCACAAAGCAAAATGTACAGAGTAGCCTATAGCCTATATTATAAATCTCTTCTTATTTATGTATAGATTTCAAATGTCCCACATTGCTAATTTTATAGGCTCAATATTTAGCTTAATTTTAACCATGTAAAGTATAACAAATTTGAACTGCCAACTCCAAATATCAGGGGAAAAAAACGTTTGAAATAAAATCAGCAAAACTTGATATCGTTTCGCATCCATTCCTCTCACAGACCACGATGTATTCAATACCAGCAACATTATCACTCTAAACATCGAAACAATCCTTCACGCAATAATACAATAACACAAAACCGCTCAGTTCTTGATGAATGTTTTCCTCACACACTGTTCTAAGCGTTTAACCCTCATGTGGTGTTCGGGTCCTTTTTGCTCTGAAAATGTTTTATTTTTCCAGAAAATACTAGTTAATGTTATCGCATTGGACTGAAATTTTGTGACTTTGTTCACAAAGGGTATAACTACTTCTAAAAAATATTTTGATCATTTTCATACTTTTCTGGGGGAGATTTTTCACACTAGTGTACTTTAATGTTTAATCAGGGAGTTTGCTTTTAAATGCTTTTATTTTGTACAAAATGGCACAAAGTCACACTTGTGGTGTTCCCAGGCAAAAATGTCCAGCCATTCAAAGTGAATGGGAAAGAATGAAAGTAATAGAAACTATTAGTGTTCAGGAGCATGTTGATCATGTTCACGTTCACATATGTACGTGTGCTTGCAAACATAAAGACCTTGGACCTGTTCATGTTTGGATGCATACTCATGCTAACACACACACGCACACACACTTATACAAACTATTGGGAGTATTACAAGTTTTCTATTTCATCCTACCCTGAACTGCATCCAATATCATTTCATCAATCTGATAGTATAACTCTCTCTCTCGCTCACTTTTTAAACTTCTCTCCTGTTTAAAAGGTGATATAAGTGTGTTTAATATGAGTTTTTCACATGTAAACGTTTGTAGTGATTATATCAACAAATGTACAGTGAGTTGGATGGGTTTATATGTCCGATGGAAACTTTGTTGAGTACTTATCGTTGTACCTCGTGTGGTGAAATTAACATGTTGCTGCTGATGCAGCAGATGGCTAAATGGAAAACACACAGTTACCCTTAATGAGAGTGAGTTTGTTTATTTTATGCTTTTCTTATTTCAGTGGTTTATGTCTGCAGTGTTTTCACCCTGTGTAATAATACATTTTGATGTATTCCTCAGGTATGTGATTTTCATGTTTATTTTTGTTATTTTGTTAACATGGAATTGTTACAAGTTGTATGAAGTTCAGCAGAAAATGGCTGACACTGCTGCGGTGGTTTATGTCTGCAGTGTTTTCACCCTGTGTAATAATACCTTTTGATGTATTCCTCAGACACTATTATCATTGCTGCCGAGGATAAAAGAAAGAACAGACAACTAGAGACTTGTGTGCGTCGTCCATTTAAAGTTTGTGTGTTAAGGCCACATTGGGGACAACAATCGTTACACCTAGAGCTGATCTGTGCTGGTCGCTGAGGGAATACATTGTAGTAGACTACAATGCCTGTAGTCAATACCAGCAACATTATCACTCTAAACATCGAAACAATCCTTCACGCAATAATACAATAATCAGTTCTGACTCACAGTCTGTAAGTACGTTTTCATTTAAAGAATTTGCCACTGATGATTCAAAAGCGAGTTTTGAGCAGTGTAGAGTAGCACTTGCTGTTTGTCATTTCTCCATCCACAAATGCAGACAGGGTTTTATGTTTAGGCGGCGCGATGCAACGCGTAAAAAGACAGTATAAGTCATTATAATCAGTAATTATGTCCCCACTGGATGCAACAAATGCCTCGTTTGTAATGGGTTTTAATGTTTTTGTCTCGTCGCTCCGGCCTGACAGGGCATCACAGTATGGTGAGGGGTGTAACATTTCCATCACACCTTGAGGTATTCGGCCAATCACAAGAACTGGATAGCTGGCCAATTACAGCACACCTCGCTTTTTCAGACCGATGAGCTTTGTAAAAATCGACACGTTTCAGAAAGGCGGGGCATTGAGGAGAAACAATAATGTACAGTATGTGGAAAATAATGTGTATTTTTAACTTTAAACCGCATAAACACATTTCATTACACCAAA
>NW_015508925.1:4946-7132 GCF_001515645.1 Sinocyclocheilus grahami | reverse complement strand
AAGAAATTCAGAAACAAATGAGAAAGAAAGTAATTGAGATCTATCAGTCTGGAAAAGGTTATAAAGCCATTTCTAAAGCTTTGGGACTCCAGCGAACCACAGTGAGAGCCATTATTCACAAATGGCAAAAACATGGAACAGTGGAGAACCTTCCCAGGAGTGGCCGGCCGACCAAAATTACCCCAAGAGCACAGCGACGACTCATCCAAGAGGTCACGAAAGACCCCACAACAACATCCAAAGAACTGCAGGCCTCACTTGCCTCAGTTAAGGTCAGTGTTCATGACTCCACCATAAGAAAGAGACTGGGCAAAAATGGTCTGCATGGCAGAGTTTCCGAGACGAAAACCGCTGCTGAGCAAAAAGAACATAAAGGCTCGTCTCAGTTTTGCCAGAAAACATCTTGATGATCCCCAAGACTTTTGGGAAATACTCTGTAGACTGACGAGACAAAAGTTGAACTTTTTGGAAGGTGTGTGTCCCATTACGTCTGGCGTAAAAGTAACACTGCATTTCAGAGACATCATACCAACAGTACAATATGGTGGTGGTAGTGTGATGGTCTGGGGCTGTTTTGCTGCTTCAGGACCTGGAAGACTTGCTGTGATAAATGGAACCATGAATTCTGCTGTTTACCAAAAAATCCTGAAGGAGAATGTCCTGCCATCTGTTCGTGACCTCAAGCTGAAGCGAACTTGGGTTCTGCAGCAGGACAATGATCCAAAACACACCAGCAAGTCCACCTCTGAATAAAAACAAAATAACAAAATGAAGACTTTGGAGTGGCCTATTGGCGTGGCCTAGTCAAAGTCCTGACCTGAATCCTATTGAGGCATGAACTTATGACCTTAAAAAGGCGGTTCATGCTCGAAAACCCTCCAATGTGGCTGAATTACAACAATTCTGCATAGATGAGTGGACCAAAATTCCTCCACAGCGCTGTAACAGACTCATTGCAAGTTATCGCAAACGCTTGATTGCAGTTGTTGCTGCTAAGGGTGGCCCAACCAGTTATTAGGTTTAGGGGGCAAACACTTTTTCACACAGGGCCATGTGGTTTTGGATTTTGTTTTCCCTTAATAACAGAAACCTTCATTTAAAAACTGCATGTTGTGTTCACTTGTGTTATCTTTGACTAATATTTAAATTTGTTTGATGATCTGAAACATTAAAGTGACAAACATGCAAAAAAATAAGAAATCAGGAAGGGGGGCAACACTTTTTTCACACCACTGTATATAAATAGTAAGGAGTGCTTCCTTTACAATCACTCAGATATATGTAAATGCATATCACAATTCCTAATTTAAAGAATATATATATGCAATTTTTTGTTTTATAATAATTTTAGAAATTTTAATTTAAAATGTAATTATGCATTATAAAATGTAATTATGCAATTCTATAAATCCATTAAATTACACACCCATGTGACCTAAAGACATCAAAGCATGTGCAAATTATTCAAAGTTATTCCCTAAGCCTTGTGCAATATATAGAATATTATTCAGAATAATATGTATTGCCTTTTGATATGAAAACGATATTTTCTTGAATATTTCACTTTTAGTGTGTGTGAATGTCATTTTTTTTTTCTTTCATTTATAGGGATTAAGCTAATAAACTAATTTGACTAGTAACTTTACCATTTGTTTTTGTTTAATGTTTATTTACAGTGCAATTTCTTCTGATTACCTGACTCGTGCAGAATTCTGTCCTGATGTTTGGCTGTGGTCCCTCCATCATCCAGACACTCTTTGCCAACTGATCTAGTTGTCTCCTCTCTCACAAACTTTCAGGTATGCTCTTTGCTTATTCTTCTGTTACAAGGTACTGAACTGTCACATCTCACAGCTGATGTTGTGATGTCCTGCCATACAGTTACCCAGATGAACATCACCAGTATTACTTCTCTGTCATGTATATGTTGAGTGTTTTAATGTGCCATGCGTTTCATCATGGTTTTGATTTTAAGATCTCATGCAAGCTGGTGGCTATATTGGTGAATGAGAATAGAGGGGATTTGCATACCACCATTGAGATGTTTCCCTTCCTTCGTGAGTATAAAAAGGTATAACAGCATCTGTACTAATGGTTTGAATTATGGTTTGGTTTATATCATGTTTTTAGGGTTGCAATTTCAGTACAGTATTGTATGTGCTATTCTCGGGGGGGGGGGGGGGGGG
>NW_015508925.1:2441-3470 GCF_001515645.1 Sinocyclocheilus grahami | reverse complement strand
TTCATAAGCTCAAGAGGATCATGTGTGATTGGTTATAATGCTCAATGCTGCAGACCACAGAATCATCTCACAACACTCAAAAATAAATTTGATGTAATGTAAGAAAGCAAATCTGCTATAAATTAAATGCTGCAATCGACACCTTTCATTCATTTCACTTTACACATTTCACATGACAGCTTCTTATAGCACTACTACAAAATATCACCTAAATGAAATCAAATGTATTCCTGTGGAGTCGTTCACAGACGACACACACAGTGTTCAGCTAATAAAGATCCTCAGCGCAGACCAATAGCAGAATTTGCAGATTTAGATTCAATTGTCTGAAGGTCTTTATGTTCTCCCTGTTCTTAAATGTCCAGGTACTAATGAGAAACCCCTTCAGGTGATTCAGCACATGCAGGGAACTGAACAAATCATTCAAAGTGATTCGTGAACAAATGCACAATCAACTCAGAGATTAATTCGTGAATGGGGCATCGTTCATGACGCAGATAAAAAAGTGCACTTGGAATAAATTTCGTTTGATGAGGATTTGTTGAGGACGCAGCATCAGATCTGAAAGTGCTGGATCTGAAGATGATCTACTTACTGTGAATGTGTTTTGTATGTCTGTGTAGAGAAGATGAATGATTGAAACACTTCCCACATGCAGTGCAGTGATACGGTTTCTCTCCAGTGTGGATCCTCTCGTGTCTTTTCAGATTTCCTGAATGACTGAATCTCTTGCCACAGTGTGAACACATATAAGGTTTCTCTCCAGTGTGAATCCTCTCGTGCAGTTTTAAACGCTGCGCTGTAGTAAAAGTATTTTCACACTCAAAGCACATGTACTCTCTCACACCAGTATGTATTTTCTGATGTTTTTTCAAATATTGTAAATGTGAAAAACTCTTTCCACACAAATAACATGAATGTGGCTTCTCCTTCGTATGAACTCTCAGGTGTTCCTTCAGTTCTGAAGCACTCAAAAATGTTCTGCCGCATTGATCACATGTGTGTGGTTTCTCTCTAGTGTGGATGTTC
>NW_015508925.1:0-843 GCF_001515645.1 Sinocyclocheilus grahami | reverse complement strand
GGGTGGAAAAACAATAGCAGCAGCAATAATACTGATATCGGTTCGCAATCCATTTCCCTTACGAGCCATTCAGTAACAGCAGCATCCCTACAAACAACAGTCCTTCAGACGAACATACAAAACCACAAAATCTCTCAGGTCTTACTCACACGCTTGGTGTCTGCTGTTATAAGTGTTTATGTCAGCAAACACACAAACAGCGCTGTACTCGATGAAAACACGGCAGAAACGACCTCATATATTGCTGCATGAACAAACTGTGTAAAATGTGTTTTGAAATGCCGTGAATTGCTCACCTCTCCTCGTTAGACTCAGCGCTGCGTCCGAGAGCTTTGCTGACTCGCGGAGGAACGAATTCAGAGAGTGGACGGCGCTCCACGACCAGCTCCTTCTTCTTCTTCGTCTTAGTTTTTAACGGTGGCTGGCACCAACGCAAATAGGTGCATTACCGCCACCTTCTGCTCCGGAGTCTGAAACAGAGTTTTAAATTATATTTACCAACCCTGTATCTCTTATAAAATCAAAGAATACATTACTATTTATTTCACTTGCCCATTTTATTAAAACCTTAAAATTAAGATCCTGAATTCCATTTTTCCTTATTTCTACTATAATTTGTCTTCTTTCTTGTTCATACTTGCTACATTCAAGAAATACATGAGGTATTGTTTCTTCAACATGACATTGTTCACGTAACCCATTTGGATGCTTCCCTGTTATTTTAAGAGTACTATTTAAATTTGAGTGCCCTAGCAATATTCTGTTAAAGATAACCTCTTCTTGGTTATCTTTAACTTTGAAAATTTCTAATGGGAAAATTTCCTCACCATCACAACCCTATTA
>NW_015508924.1:15176-16053 GCF_001515645.1 Sinocyclocheilus grahami | reverse complement strand
CCCCAAAAAGTGTTTTGGACACTTAAGCCAGACTTTAAATAAAGGAATGTCATTGCATTATGTAATAAAATATCAAACCATTATTTAAGCTCAATTCTCGGGTAAAACACTTCACGAAATAGTTAATTTTTTAATAAAACTGTAGATGTGCTTTTCAACAAAGACATTTGAACACTTTTTTGAAGGGAATTGACTTTATACATGCACCAAGTAGTTCTGCGAAAGCCCTAACAGAATTATATTCCATTTGGTTTGATATTTTGTTATACATTACAGTGACATTCATAAGTATTTAATTGTGGCTTTATTAAGTGACCTAATACTTTTTGGGGCTTTGTATTATAGTATTTACTGAGAGCGACTATATCAATTATCCACCTAAACTCACTAGCATGCAAATACGCTTTGTTGCCTTCGGCTCCAATTGACAAATGTCGATTCGACAAAGGTTAATTCAATTGCTGTTTGTTTTGGTTGGATTGTGCGTGTTTACAATGTTGAATCTCTGCAGATATCGCAATACATGTATAATGAATAGACTGACGATATTTTCGATCTTCCTTTCTAGGTTACAATCATCCAGCATTAGTGAAAGTGATGACCAATCCAAATAATGTGGTGAGTCCTGATCAGACTGTGTAATCATTGTTTGTGTATTTATAGATTGTAAGAAATTAGATTTGCAGTGATCTGTCAGACAGAGCAGCATGAGTGTGACAAGATGAGAGATTTTTCAGTTTGATACTGATATGATTTTTACATTTCAATGGCTTACTTCAGTTTTGCCCTTACAGAATTAAATTCACTTCCTTTATAATTCACTTTTAGCAGATGGTCTACTGTTGGGATCTGTAAGATTGCATTTATTTGATCAAAA
>NW_015508924.1:13010-14045 GCF_001515645.1 Sinocyclocheilus grahami | reverse complement strand
CACTTAATATTAGTAGTCTTTTTCAAATGGAAAACAGACCAAAAATATTGATTGCTCATCCTTCGCTACACAGATTTTTATTGAATTAAAAACTTTCCAGAATGAGAATGTCCTGCCCCCTTATACCACCTGTAACTGACGAGTAAAGTAGCAAGTAGCCAATCATGTTCATCTCTGTGACATTACTGAAGCCTGTTGGCTTTTATAAAGAAAGACATGCATGTTTGACCTAAACTTCCTGTTTCAAAGAAAATGGATAAATATAGGAAAGAAATACTTTTCTTGGGCACTTAAAACATTTTTACGAAATAATTAAATTCTTAGGGACACTGTTTCCTTTAGTGAATCCTTTTTGTGTGAATCTTTGTTTTCACAGAGTGCATTTGTCAACCGGCCGGCACTTGGTATTCTGCCACCTGAGAACTTTCCAGACAAACTGATCGAGAGCCTGCTATCGGTGAGTGTTGTTGAATTGCAAAAATCACAAGTAAAGCATCTCTTGAAAAATCAATCTGTTCATATTTCAAAACATCCAGGAAAGCTGATTACAGCATATGTCTCTGTGAGTTATTGCTGATTTTGCTGAAACGCTTCACAAGTACAGAGTAAGGACTACGTTTTGCACAAGGATTACAGATTGTCTGGATCTGCCCCAATAATGAGGCAACTACAACCTTTCACTTGAAGAACAGCTTGTGTTCAGTAGTTATAAAACAGCTCATTGTGATTCTCGGAATCTTGATAACATGCTTTGCAGATATCATAAATAAATGCACTCTTTTCCACATTGGCCTGAAGTGGCTTGCTATTTATTGTAGTGTGGAGTGCTGTAAATGACACTTTCTTCAAAATCAGATTGCCCCCAGCGGGATGACGCGAGTACAAACCATGGCCTGTGGTTCCTGCTCCAATGAGAATGCTTTCAAGACCATGTTTATCTGGTACAGAGTGAGTGCACTTTCCTCAGTTTGCTCTTGCGCGGACTTGATGTGTCATGAGGACCCACACAAAGCACATCTGCTTTATGTACTCTAG
>NW_015508924.1:8963-9232 GCF_001515645.1 Sinocyclocheilus grahami | reverse complement strand
AAGACCTGTGTTGGCAATAATATATGCACACAATGTGCCTTTTTGACAAAATGTCATTATGTTTTGGTCTAAGGGATCTTTTTGTGATTATTTTAATAATGAAATTAGTGATTATCATGAAAATGCTTGTAAGATTTCTTTCTTGTATTGACACATTACAACAAAAAATTGGAGGTGGAACGTTTTGCTTTGCTTTGCTTTGTTTTTTAAATAGCCAGTAGCCTTTTTTTTAGGTATTTCCATTTAGAATACTTTACATTTACCAAAAA
>NW_015508924.1:8388-8815 GCF_001515645.1 Sinocyclocheilus grahami | reverse complement strand
GTTTGTTAACAGCGAGAATTGGACCTTAAAATAAAGTGTGACCATAACTTTTAATAGTGTATTTGCCTATAGATGACCTCAAAGCTAAAATACATAAAGTAAATGCTACAAAATGCAAATGTTGGTTGCATGACATCTTTAATGACCATTTAAACTGACGTGACTGTATGCACCTCAGCCCTACAGAATCTTCAACACGTGGATGGGAGACCCCTCAAAGAATCTGTTCTTATCAGAGTTGCTTAATGTGATCCGAAGAGAGAACCTTCTGGAGGAGGTGATGCGCTCAGGGAAGACTCTTCTACAGGGCCTTTACGCACTGCAGGTACGGCCATCTCCATTTCTATCCTCACATGACTGATTCCTCACAGGTGCCACAGCTCAACACGAGATGCTTTAAAAGTGTTAATGGTTCTATTATGTGGAC
>NW_015508924.1:3324-8378 GCF_001515645.1 Sinocyclocheilus grahami | reverse complement strand
GTTTGTTTTGAGGCTGTGCTTGTGGATTGATGATACCTTTCACATTGTGAGCTGTACATTCGTTTATTGTCTCGCGTCTTCCCCTCATGTAGACCCAGTATCCTCATATCCTGAGCAGAGCCCGCGGCCAGGGTACATTCTGTGCCATAGACGCCTGCAATGATGCCACACGCGACAGTATCATGATTAAAGCCAGGAACAAGGGTAAGCCATGGCCACTTTAGCCATCACACATGAGGTTGGCAAGACAGTTAAAAGAAGGGGGGGGGGTTAATAATAAGATTATTTATGTTTTTTTCTTGCATATCAGTTACAAAGGTCATTGTGTCTTTTGCAGTAGTTATGATCTAATATTATCTATATTTATAAATGTAGAATTTTATTTAATAATAAATGTATTATTATTATTATTTATTAATATTCTATTATTCTATAATATTAGTAATAATAATGTACATACATTGTGCATACAATGTTATTGTTATTATTATAACAATTATTTTTAAGGATAATAATAATGTATATAATATATATCATTATATAATGTATGTATATAATGTATCATTTTATTATTTTTATAATAACTAAAACTAAAAAACAATTGTTAGTATTGTTATGCATATTAATATTATTGCAAACTGAACATTACTAATTAACTTACTAAATATAATTACTAATTAACTACACAGGACAGTATTACTTCTACTGTGATTATTGTGCTTACTGTTAACTATTATTATTAATATACTCTGATTCTGATAATAATAATGATCTGATTAATAAAATGTATCACAACAGTAATAATAGTATTAGCTATCATTAGGATTATTATTGTTGTTTTGCATCATAATAATTATTAATACTAGATTTATAATAATAATAAACTTAAGTTACACATAAATAAGTTAAATTTAGACCTGGTCTTCACCATAAGATGCAGTGGCTTTATGGGATGCTGTGTTCTCTCACCAGGTCTGTTTATGGGTTCCTGTGGAGAAAAGACCATCCGTTTCCGTCCCACTTTGCTCTTCAAGGAGTACCATGTCCATCAGCTCCTGAACATCCTGAACGACGTCCTGGCTGAGCATAAATAGAGTTCTGGCTGCCAGGTCGGCCTTGATTACGGAGCATATAGGGGTCCAAGCCCACTCAAGGGTTTATAGCAGCCTGTCACAATTAATTGGTCACTGTCTCTCTCTCTCTTTTCATTCACTGTCTTCCTGTCATTACTAATTAAGGATAGAAATCTGTTTTCTATCTCTTTTTATTTAGCTGACAGATTTCAGCCCCATCGCCATATTTCTCGTCTTTTACTGACAGATTGAAGATCTGAAGGAGTTTGCAGGAAATAACCCACTCAAGTTACACATTTAAATAAATCCCTCCTGATGACATTTCAACTGTGTGAACTGTAAGGTCCTACAAGCCGCAAGTCAGTTGAATAAAGCAATATAGTGACACACAGAGACAGTACAGGACTTCTAATCACAATATTTCATATCTCTTTATGTATCAAATAAAGTCCTTAGCATTTGGAAGGTGACATGAAAAGATTAATGATCTGATTATGTATGATACCAAAACTACAGAAAATAAGCTATTGTCCGATTGATTATATCATTTATGGAGATAAAATTGAACTATTTTAGTATCTATAGATACTAATATCTGTATTTGAAATGTCTAAAGTGTGACATTTTGCATGACGGAAGATTGAATTTACAGAGTACCTGAATATAACCGTCCTCTCTGAATTAAAAGCATGTGTGCAAGACAAATTGTGGAAGCAGCGTTGGCCTCACTGCATTCTGAGGCACTAGAGCCAGCCAATGGAAAGCTGGAAAAAGGGAAAGTGCAGAGAACCGTATAGCCTCTATTCCCATTTCAATAAAACGTCTGTTGAGATGAAAACCTTCAAGCAATAAGCAACCCTTTATTGAGGTGGCTGCTTTACTGTCATTGCAGTCATAAAGAACCATTGCCATTACTGAGACACGAGGCCTCTCGTTTGAATCCCGGTGAGAGATCTATGAGCGCAGTGTTTCCAGCACAAACATTTAAAGCACAACCTGGTGTGGTAATGTGAGGGCTGATATTTCCTACAATCTAACAGAATTAATATGGTTTATGAAAGGCCAAACATCCACCTAACAATAGTAATCTGTCAGGACTCATGTTTGAAAAGCACAAGCTTGTTGAGGCCGCTCCTCTGCTCAGGTGAACATGATCCCCTCATGTTTCTCATTACTGGCAAGAAAAAAAAGGTATATTGTTCTGCTGGATATCAACTACATGGTCATCTTCACTTAATGGTTATCACAGCCTGTAAGCGTTTCTGATCTTTGGGGTGATTCTCCTCTTCCAGTTGCTCCGAGCCGACAGAGTAAACGTCCCTTCCGCTTGATTAAAACACTTAAACCCCAGTATGTACTTACTGTAGTGAGATTATGCAATGCTCATTGTGTAAGTTTTGTCTGTGAATACTAAAATGTTTCCAGCCGCATCGGAATCAAGTTTCTTATCTGACATTACCGCATCAAATATTAATATGTACAAAATCAAACTCTCTCTAACACGGTGTTATTCTTTCGTGATATTGTGTCCCATATGTTAGTGTAATGTAGAAATGTAATTCATGTTGTTTTGGGTGTCTTTAAACGTTCCTTTTAATGCTGCGATCAGGCAGCGTGCATAGCAGCAATCGGAGTTGTGAAAGCAGTCTGTACTTGGCAAAGTCCGTATTTAATTGAGAAATGTGTATTTACAGACACTAACAATTAGGTCTATATAATAAATGCAGATGTTTACAGTTGTGTTGTACAAACAGAAAGAAATTGATGTGCTTTCTACATAAAATCTAAATGTTGTCTGAGGAAGCTATAAAATCAATGTTAAAATAAATCTGACATTTTGAGTAATCTTTTATTGTTCTTGACGGTCTTTGAACCAAAATGACCAAGAAACACACATGTACACGAGAAATTATCAAAATGGTATTTTCACAATGTGTAGACAAACACAGACATTGGTTTTTTTTCAGTAAATTTAAAAAAATATGGAAATCTACATATTTTAGCAATTTAGATATGCCCAAAGAAACCAGATGCAGTATTTTTAAATTTTTCGTGGAATTATGGCTTCATGTTACACAGCACTTAAAGGCAATTCAGCCCTGTTCCCACCCCCAGAAAAGGAACAGAAACCCATTTTAACATCACTATCACACAGTTCAGAGTTAAGAGAGGATCTTATGTTTCAACCACCGCTCCAGACCAGGTCTCATGCTTCGTGCCTGGTGCTAAATGAGTGATGGTCACCTCCACGGCCTGGATCTTCTCATGTTTGGGTGGAATAGAGCAGATCTTGTAGCTAACTTCATCACCTTCCATAGGCACATATTCACCATCGACGCTGTGGGAAGAATGGAGATCATCGGCAAAACATTACTTGCTGGATTTAGACAAAGGTGTTTAAAACAAGTGTATCACATGGAAAACACACTGCTTATTATTTATGGAAAGAGCAGATTGACAAGACATTTTGGTGACAAAATAAAAATGTATCCCATTTGTAAGTACTTTTTAAATCTTTATTTTTTACTTGTTTCAATCTCTGAAATGATTGTCTTGATGTTGTAACCAAGGCCACGAGGGTGGAACAAAAAATGTAAAAAAAATATATATATAAAAAAAAATCAATTATATAAAATATTTTTAGTATTTAATAATTATATAAAAATATTGTATTTTATTAATATTAACTAATTATGTTTTTAATAATATAATTAAAGCATGTGTGTGTACATTTTTTCCTGCTGAATATTCTGTTAAATATACATGTTGTGTTTTCTTAAAAGTTACCTTACAGAATTTGATGTAGTTAAAGAACATGAATAAATCTAGAATTAAGCAAATATCCAAAAGAGTGCAAATGCTCATCTGCAGGTTTCCAACATTCTGTAAAATCCATAAAATAATTTGATGTGCTGAATGTTTGACAAGAGCGCAGCTGGCAAGTCTATACATTTTTCCCACTGGTCAAACACACTTGATCTGAGAGAAGCCAGTGACTGCTCATCTCTCATATTCAAGTGTTTAACTGAGCCTTGACCTCAAAACCTTTCACACGCACACTCCACGAGCTTCTATTCCCAGAAGCCCCTCCTTCATGATCAGCTCAAATCCATCTACAAATTAATAAACTTAAGTTACTGACGTGAATCTATGCACCTGTTGGAGCACTAACATTTCTGATCTCTGTTTAGGCATGCATATTAATAATGATTTGTGTTTTTTTTCTGACGATTCTGAGTTAACTGGGTTTGTTGTGGAATGTGCGTTGGCTTGGATGTAGGAGCCTGAAATCTTGTTGAAGGTTTAAGATGTTTGCCCGGTGAACTCACTCAGATATGTGCACAAAGATGTCATTGCCTCCGTCTGATGGCGTGATGAAACCGTGTCCTTTGGAACGTGAAAAGCACTTGCAGACCCCAGTGAAGACCGGCCCCTCGGCTGCACGCGCTGCACTGGAGCGGTAGAGAGGAAAACGTATGATTCAACATTCTACATATGGATGAATTTCACAGAAACGTGCCTAGGTCACAACCTAAAAACTAACATGGAACATTTGGATAATTGAGATGTTTTAAAATGTTTTTAAACGTGCTTTGTTCACCAAGGCTACATTTATTTGATTAAAATTACAGTAATATTGTGAACTATTATTACAATGTAAAAGAACTGTTTTTTATTTTAATATTTTTAATATAATTTATTCCTGTGAAGGCAAAGCTGAAGTTTCAGCATCATTACTCCAGTCTTCAGTGTCACATGATCCTTCAGAAATCATTCTCGTGTGATGATTTGGTGCACAAATATTATCAGTTGCTATTTGTGCTCAATGATTAATAATGGTTCTTATTGTCAATGTTGAAACGTTTCATTTTTTTTGCTCAATATTTTTGTGGAAATAATACATTGTTCTCAGGATTGTTTGATAAATAGAAATTTCAGGGCACAGATCTGGCCAAGGTTACAAAAAAATTTCTGCTGCAC
>NW_015508924.1:0-1013 GCF_001515645.1 Sinocyclocheilus grahami | reverse complement strand
CAGGTACAAGCTACTAACAAGGTGTATCATAGATAAACAATTATTCAATTAATAAATTATTCAATTACTATTATTAAATTGAAAAACTGCAAATAGCAGCTAACTTAATTTGTGTGATGCGTGTACTGCTAGGCATCTTTGGTTTCCTCTTGTGTAATTTAGATGGAAAATGTGTGCCTTTTTATCATCTGAGTCACTTATCAAAAGTTGCTAAAAGCTGCCAAAAAAAAAAAAAAAACAAAGGCAAAATTTTTTTCTAGGGGCTTTTGGAAAAAAAATTTGTGCTTCTGGAAGAAAAATTTGCTAGGGTAGTGTGAAAAGTTGCTAAACTTAGCAACAAAATTGCTAAGTTGGCAACACTGGATAACAAAAAAAACATCTTCACCGAAAACAATTATTTTACATTGTAGTAATATTTGTACAAAATTACTGTTTCGACCATATATACACAAACGCATGAAGATATGAAATGGACAGGGGACCATGTGTGGTTGTGGCTGTACTCACGCTGAGCAGGTGCGGTTGCGGCGGGTGGGCAGGGGGCTGGGAATCAGGTAGCCCCTCATGGGGGAGGGTGATCGGTCTCTTTGGCGGCAGGCAGGCAGACGCAGAGAGCTGGGGGAAACTGGAGAGACAGGAGACAGTGGGGACAGAGGAGGGGTGGTGGACTTCACAGGAGATGATGCGTCTGAGGACATGCTGACGGTGGGACACTCAAAGGATACTGGGAAGACAGAAGCGGTGAGGACCTTGAGCTTTTAGGACTGAAATAGGTTCTCCATCAAGATTTCCTTAAAATACAAACCATGGCATTTGTCTGGATTTTTACATGAACCGAAAACAGAAACTTTGCAGAGTGACAAACATCACTGCAAAATGGATTGTAGACCAATGATGTGTCAATAAACCAGTAGTAATACTGTAATATTAAAAAATATATATATATTGACATCATGTTAATACTACACAAAGTAGTATTGTAAATAATCCATTGGCAATAACAATCTGGCTGA
>NW_015508923.1:15467-17927 GCF_001515645.1 Sinocyclocheilus grahami | reverse complement strand
TATATATATATATTTTTTTTTTTTTTTATAAAATGTTTAATATTATTAAATTTATTCTTGAAAGTTTATTTATTCATAATAGAACAAGCATTAACTAAAATCAAATGAAATATAAAGACTAAAATATAAAAATATTTTCAAAAAGCGTATTTTAATTCAGCTAGTTGCAAAGGCGATTGCTAGATTTTATTTTTTTATTATTATTTACAATTTTACAAAAGTAAATCTAATAAAATAAAATAACTATAGACATATTTAGACATAAATAGACATCGAAAAAGCAAAAACTAATAAAAACAACTGACTAAAACGTAACTAAAATTAAAATGAAAGTATAAAAACGAATTCAAGATATTAATAGAAACTGTAACAGGATGTCAATGATACTAAAATAACACTGTCAGGAAGGAATCACGCTCTTGCTCTCAATGCAAATATGTCTGTGTTTTTGTGCTACTACTTTTATTGTATAATATAGTCCGTGTGTGACGTAATAGATGTATTTTAGGAACACAACGTTTCCTCAAGTTCCAGCAAAACACCTGCTTTGTCCCGAAATGCTTCGGGAATGTTTGACACGGATCACACAGCGAGAGAAATCTCCCAGATCCATATAAGGCCTTTACAGAGACGTTAAAGCACCTTAACAAGAGCTGTGACTCCACGTCTGAAAAATGCTCCTTCATTCATCCAGCGCTCAGAATGAAGCCCATCAGCATTTCAATCGGCCCGCGTGAGGCCCTCTGAGGGGGAAAAAAACACTGGTTTGCTTCAGAAGTCAGTGAGTGTGGTCTTTAATATGCTGACAGCAAAACCGTGTAACTAATCGGCATGTTTTCAGCCCTCGATAAAGATTAATGGAGGAAAAGCAGTCGGTTCATTTAATTTAACATTCAAATATTATCTTTCCACAGTTGAAAGAGGAGTCTTAACCTTAGTTGGTGCTGTTTGCTAAGACAAGTGTCTCTGTAATTCACAAAATGTACAAACCTGGATGCCAAAATTGAGTATTATTACCAGAAATGTGGTTTGAGGTGATGGACTCAAACCAGTCCAGCTCCATTTAATGAGTTTTAGAAGTCATTTAGCACAGCTGGCTGGAGGTTTGTGGTGATCGTATCGGTACCGAACACGCATGTAGATCCGGTTTTAGTGCACAAACCTTCAGTAAATGCTGCATTTTAAATTTGGATCGCTATTGTTAATCAATTACAGCGCACACGAGGATTGGAAACTTCTCTTGGCTTTGCTTTACATCACCAGCATGCATCTGGCACTGTGGTGGATTCGTGGATGAGCTTTTGACGTACGGTCGGCTAGACTCGGTTCACAGGGAGCGGATAATGATGATCCGTGGGTTTATCATCAGACATCGTTATGGGGAATTTCCCCTTAATTTGATTTGCGTTTGATTGTGGTTATTTGGAAAGGCACACATGGAAGCGTTTGGCCGCCGTCCACGTCTGAACTCAAATGAGTGTGGTCTTATTTTGTCTGGTTTATCATAACTCGCATTCGGATAGCAACATGCAAAGATTTTTTTCTACATCAATTACTCTAAACCGCTCCTCTGTAATTATTTGTATCACCATTCTTATAATCGCGAGGTATAAACTGACCTTCTTTCTTGGAATTCTTTATTTATTTATTTCTCGTAATTATATTTTTGTTTCTGCCACCGATTTAAAAAAAATAAAAGTGAGTTTGTATCTTGCATTTGTGACTTTTTTTTGTTTGAATATTGAAATAAAAAGTCGCAATCACATTTTTTCTCTTAATTCTGACTTTTCTTCATTAGAATTGCAAGAAAAAAGTCTGAATTGTGAGTAAAATCATAATTTTGGACCCTGTGGTGGAAACAATATTTCATATTATTTTCATTATTTTAGTGAAGAAGCAAGGTTATTTAAGTTAAATAAAACGGTAACAATAAAATATTTTCATTACTTGAAATAAAACAAACATAAAATATATAAAAACAAATATATAATACATATAATAAAATATTATTACTATTATGTATTTTATTTATTTTATTTCTCCACTTATATGGTGTATTAAAAGCCCCAACTTGTTAATATTTAATTTTGAAAACGCATTTTATTTCAGCTATTTGCAAAGGCAACATTTCTAATTTTAATGTCCAAATTGAAACGAATGTTGTCTTATTTTGTTTGATTTAGCACAACTCGCATCCAGAAAACAATGTGGCATTTGTTTTTCTTCATCAGTTACTCTGAACTGCTTCTCTGTAATTATTTCTATCACCATACTTATAATTTTTCACATGGCTAGTGTTTTTCTCTGGTGGTAAACGGCATTACTTGCGGTTCTCTCATTAGTGCCTCCTTTTTGGTTTAATTTAAGAAACGGTGAGTTTTGGTGGCTTAAATGAAGTTTTAGATGGCCTGTCTCTACGCTCGGCTGGTTACTGGGATTTTCAGCCTGTTTTATGGATGT
>NW_015508923.1:12984-13427 GCF_001515645.1 Sinocyclocheilus grahami | reverse complement strand
AAAATTTCATAAAAATACTTGTCCTCCTGTTGCTCTAAACACGTTTGACTCCAAAACATCATGGGAGCAGGTAAAACGTGATTGTTCTGAAAGGCTGAAGTGTTTCTGTCATCAGTCCCGCAGCGTGGTTGTTTTAAAGGTTTCAGCCGAGAGCAGAGCGGGTGCTAATCTGACTCCGGAGGAGGGGAGTACATTAGTCGAGTTAGTTTCCTAGCAGATGTGAAGAGAAGAGAACGACAGCAGTGCTGAATGACTGATATCCATGCATGGCTGCGTAATGCCTCATACACACCAGTAAATAAGTGCTTCTTGTTCAGACACATCGAGAGCAAACAGGCTCCACGCCAGTTCACTTCATATCAGTCCTATATAGTGTGCAAGGTTAGACATGGTGTGGCCCAAATCACAGAAATATTGGACACTATGATTTTTATTTACATGAT
>NW_015508923.1:10062-12974 GCF_001515645.1 Sinocyclocheilus grahami | reverse complement strand
TACGCTCGGCTGGTTACTGGGATTTTCAGCCTGTTTTATGGATGTTGTGTCAGTGTTACACAGCCTGGTTCTCTGATAAGCGTGTGTGTGTGTGTGTGTGAGAGAGAGATGTGGCCCATGATACCCTCAGAAGGCTGTAAAAGGAGACGGGCCGCAGAGCTTTGGCGTAGTAGCGGAGCAACCGTTCATTAGCGTTTACTGGCCCGGTGTTTAACCAGCGTCTCCACCAGTGCCGCTTCTGTGCTGCCAAGAGGGCAAATATCTCATCCTTTTGGCTTTCTAGAGCTGCTCATCTGCCAAACACATGTGATGAGTAGTGTGCAAGGTTAGACATGGTGTGGCCCAAATCACAGAAATATTGGACACTATGATTTTTATTTACATGATTTTTTGAGTTTTAATTTTCTGGATTCTGTTTTTTTTCTTTTTTCTTTTCTGGACTTGTTTTTTTTTTTTCTTCTTTTTATTAAGAGTTATTTAGTTTGTTTGTTTTGTTTGTTGAGAATCTTTTTCTCCCCCCCCCCCTTTTTTCAACTAATTTTTCTGGATTCTGTTTTAATGCATAAATTTAAAATTTAGCGATTTTAAATAAAATTGTGAAACATGAAACTTAACAAATTAAATTAAGGGCCCTAAAATCTGTTTAATTTTTTCCCAAATTCAGTTAACTTTTTTTTTTTCTTGATTTGTGATTTTTAGATTTGTGATTTTTCTAGATTTGTGAACAATAATCAAATGAAGGTATAAAATATTAATTTCACTGCATTTTTAACCTTTTTAAAAAGTAATTTTAATTTCCTTTTATTTTAAATGGTTTTAAATTAAAACATAATTGAACGAATTGTGATATTTGAAAAATAATATTAAACTATTATTTATGGTTCCTGTCAGAAGTGCATTCTGCTGTACAAAAGTAATCTACATATTGCTACCGTAATTTCTTCATGTTAAACCAAACTTTTATTTTGGCGGCTTGAAGTGAAGATCTTTGTGTTTGTGCGTGTAGCTGACAATAGTTTTCTCAAATGAAATGGTGTAATGCTGATGTCCTGGTTTGTCAGGTTTTGAATGCGTCTAGTTGGAGTATGTGGAGTCTGGGGACATGTTCCCTGTAACCTCTGACCTCAGATCAGTTTTATGTGTGTGACAGCGGAGGGCTTTAACAGACTGAGGAAGGGATGACGCACGTCTCTGGCTCTGTTTGTTGGGAAGGTCACGCTGTGATGGCCGCAGATGGATGTTTGAAACACCGTCACTCCTGATTCGAGTTTAGATCCAGCTTAATTGATGCGATCAGCTTTTAATGAGGAAAGTGTGCTGTGAGTTTACAGTCTGTCGTAACCATGTCTATCTCTCATTTTGTTTTTCCATTCTTATAGCAAAGTCCAGTGCGTTTGAGGTGTATTATAATGGCTTGATGTTTCAGCTCCTCTGGGATCGTTCATGAAAAGAGGCCAGATTTAGTTGCTTTTTTTCCAGCTGACGTCACTAACCTGTCCAGTCACATGACTCCGTTCCACTTTTCACAATCCAATCGGTTCTTGATGGATAAAATAAAGTCCTGCCTTATATTGAATTTGTATATTTCTTTTTTTTTTTCCTATTATGGAACTTCCAGTTTTCATGATCCAATTGATTCCTGATTGATTAAATCTGTTCCTTCCCTGTATTTATTCTTTGTATTTCACAATCCAATCCTTTTCTAATTGACAAAATCAAGTCCTGCCTTATTTAATTCTTATATTTATTTTTTGGTGTGTGGGTGTATGACTTCAATTTATCAATCGAAATTGATTGAATTGTGAAAAGTGAAAGTTCCATCACAGAAAAATTATTATAATGTAAAAAAAAAAAAATTCATCATGAAAATTAAAAGTACCATCATAGAATAAAAAAAAAAAAATACAGATATACATAAAACGCGTGTATATGTGTGTGTGTGTGTGTGTGTGTATATATATATACACACACACACACAGTATATTTATATTTAATAGTTTTCTTTAAGAACTTTAAAAAGGAAAAAAATAAAAACCTTATCTAGTCTTTTTTTCATATTTTGCATCATAACACGCAGTCCATAGTCACATACGCCACATTTGAAGTCTTCACCTCGCTTGATTTGAGCCAGAAACAGACTGAAAGTGAAGTCTTAAGTCATTGATTGTTTGTGTTTGATGCAGCTGACAGAAGGAGGAAAGGCAGCGAAAGCCAAGATCAGCGTCGGGGACGTCGTGCTGTCTATCGACGGCATCGCCACCGAGGGAATGACACACCTGGAAGCCCAGAATAAAATCAAAGCCTGTGTGGGAAACCTGAACCTCTCAGTGCTGAGGTAAAGCATGCACACACGCGTGCGCGCACACACTTACACACACTCTCTCACTCTCACACACACACACACACACACTCTCTCTCACTCACACACACATGCTCTCACTCACACATTCACTCACTCACACGTTTCTTCTGTTGCTTGACGTTTCAGCTGTCTGTGTCTCATAGCACCCAGAATTAGTTTGATTTAGACGTGCAGATATAAATGGATTTTCCATTACAGTGGATATTGCAAATTTGCTTAAGAAATTATTTTAATCAGTACAGGTGAATTATAGTATCACCAAATTTGATTAACACTGGAATATTCTCGTGCATGTCATGTTTCAGCATCATTACTCCAGTCTTCAGTGTCACATGATCTTCAGAAATCAGTATAATATGCTGATTTGCAGCTCAAGAAACATTTCTGATTATTATCAATGTTGAAAACCGTTATTTTTGTGGAAACTGTGATATACTAACATAAAAAAAAGAAATTAATAGTTTTATTCAGTAAGGATGCATTAAATTTATCAAAAGTGATAGACATTTATAATGTTACAAACAATTTCTATTTCAAATAAATGCTGTTC
>NW_015508923.1:8753-10052 GCF_001515645.1 Sinocyclocheilus grahami | reverse complement strand
GAATCCTGAAAAATAAAATGCATCACAGTTTCCTCAAAAATATTGAGCAGCACAACAGTTTTCAACATTGATGATAATCCGTTGTCCAGATCAGATCAGGGATTGTGTAAATATGACAGCAGATCCTCCAGAGCAGAAGAGCGGTTTGCTTATGGAGCTCTTGGTGGGGTTTGTCTCTCCAAGGGGCCTCTTCCCACGACGGGACACGCAGGGTCTAATGCGCTCAAGATGTTCGGATCGGCTGCTTGTTTTTAATTCTCTCTCTGCACATCAGCTCTGTTTCTTCTGTCGTTTCTTTTGAGGGTTTGAGCGGGTGTCCTGAACACTGCAGCATCTTTAACTGTAGTTTAGTTCATCAGTTATTTCAGTCAGTCTGAGATTGCTCAATGACAATTAAAGGACCGTTAACTCTTCATTTACTCACTCTTACGTTATTCCAGACCTTTCTATATCTTTAGATCATTTGCGTTCCTGCATTTCGGCAGATGCTTGTATCCAAAGCGACTTGTTGCATTCATGATATGCATTTTATCAGTTCATGCATTCCCTGTTCAGTTCATCAGGTCATTGCAAAATCTAAAATAAAAGTGATTGTGGACAGATGCAATCAAGCTCCGAAGGTCAAAATCAGCCCCGAATTGTTATAAAAGTATTAGTATATTCCTCCTAGAAACTGACAATTCTGTCATCACTTGCTCTTCTCCTGTATTTCTTTTTCTTTTTTAAGAAAGTTGTTAACCAAACCGTTTCAGGTCCCATTGACTTCCATTGCATTTAAGTCAATGCAACCTGAAACTGTTTGGTTACCAACTTGCTTCAAAATATAATTTATGACCCACAAATTGTGTGAAGAACAGGCATAAATATGTGCCTTCAGACGATTTGGAATATAGTCATGCAGATGTCTTTTACGATATTTTTATGATGCTTTTTTTGTCATTTTTGGAGCTGTGGACAGTGTCAGTCCCCATTTATTTTCATTGCTCAGGGTTTCTGCAGGTCTTAAAGTCTTAATTCTGCCTTACACAAATGAAGGCCTTAAAAATCTTACATCAGAGCAGAAGGTCTTAAATTCATAAAATTGTGGCATTAAATGTTGCATGTACTGCAAAAAAAGTATATCATCCTTTTTGTCTTGTTTTCCAGTACAAACATCTAAACATCCTTAAATCAAGGTACATTTACTTGAGATGCCAAATAAAGATATGTAGTCTTGTTTTCTGAGAAACTGAACACAATTAAGTGAGTTTTTGCTTTAAAAAAAAGAACAAATGTCGAAACTTGTTTCCCCTTCTAATT
>NW_015508923.1:6479-7615 GCF_001515645.1 Sinocyclocheilus grahami | reverse complement strand
ACACACACACACACACAAAAATGGTTTAACAATATACATAAGTTTTATTTTATTTTGTTTTTTTTTATTCACAATTTTTATTTCTGGGCAAATTAGTCATGTAGTAGTTCCTGATTTCATAATCCTCGATCACGCCAATATGACGTTAATGTCTTTCAGTCAGTCTGAAAATGATCAGTGGTTCAGATCATTTTCCATGGACACTCTTGTCGTACAGTAAATCCAGTTGACAGTTTCTCTGTTTTGTCTGATGTTGAAACGGCACAATCTGTGGTGAAAGCGTGTGGATAAATCAAAGCCTCATATGGATTTCCATTCATCCCCCTCCAGAGCTGACCCTCCACATCCAAACCAAATTTGTACCGTTTTGTTTGCGTCGACATCTTCAGATGATTTCAGACCACATGTTGCTCCCCTTCCTTGTTTTCTTAAGGATGTTTCCAGACCGTGTTCATGAAGTGCTGTGTAAAGCATGTGTTCGCAGCGGCGCCTGAGGTTTGGGACAGGTTTGCAGTAGCAGCGGCTCATGTGTCCGTCTGTCTAAATGTCCTCAAACTGCCGTCACCTGCTGGACGCTGCCGCTTCTGGGAGGTTCAGGGCTGCGTTGCCTGTTTTTACCCACATTAAATCAGCGTTGTCTAGGAGTGTGTGCAGAAGGAAGTAGGTTTGTCTGCTCTGTGTATAGCTGTATGATCATCAAATATCCTTTTCCACTGACAAAAGCCCAGTCTAGAACCTCTCCATGCATTTCTTCTGGCCCTCAAATCAGTGGAAATGTGGCTCTGACATTAAAACCGACATGGGTGCAAAAGTGTATCGCCAGTGAAGCAAGATGACTTGTTATTACTGATTTTACATAGTCATAATATATGTATTGACCATAAATGTAATGGATTAAAATGCATGTTTTTATTTTATTTTGTCATCGTTTACAATTTAGTTTATATTATTTTATTACGTTATTATTATTGTTGTTGTTGTCTTTTTTTAATTTTAATGCTAAAATTAAATAACTATTAATAATTATTAGTGCTGGCAAACGATTAATCGCGGTTAATCGCATAAAATAAGTTTACATTGTGTGTACTGTATTATGTATATATAAATACGAACACATGCATGTATATATTTAAGAA
>NW_015508923.1:2299-2843 GCF_001515645.1 Sinocyclocheilus grahami | reverse complement strand
GTTTGGTTTGGTAACGTTAGTGTTGCAGAAATAACAGATGAAACCTACTTTCTCTCTCTAACAGGATTTGAATGCTAACTTAATTCATGTAGTAAATTACAGTCACCCTGCAGCATCGTTATTAGATCAGAACGGCTGTTTGGCCTCAGTGTTGAGGGCCGTTGCATGTGTTCAGCGTGTTGAAGTGTGTCTCTGAGCTCATGGTGATTTTGATGTGGACGCTGGTTATTAAAGTGAAATGGCATTATAGGGGTGCTTTTAAAAGTGTTTCACCTGCGCTGCACATGGCTGCCCATTGCTCCGGGTGCGTGTTCACTTGGATGGGTGAAATGTACTTGACCACATCACGTAACTTTCACTTAGCTTTTGTGTTCATTGCATGCTAAAATCCCAGTTTATTATGTAATTATTTAGGATGTTACTATGTAATCACTTTAAGTAGCCTGCACTTTCAAAAGTAGAGTCTCAAGACTATTGGACGCAATACATTTAGTGTTTCACAACCCTTTGCCCTCTATGGAGCACGGTTTGCTCTCGTTGCCTT
>NW_015508923.1:0-1125 GCF_001515645.1 Sinocyclocheilus grahami | reverse complement strand
TGTCTATTTAGCTTTTTAATGTACATTTATTTAGCTTTTTTTTTTAATTAAATATTTGTTAAAGCAGCTTATTTTTTTGTCAGTCTGATCAAATTCTCTTCTGCTCATTAAGGCTGCATTTATTTGATTAAAAATGCAGAAAAAAATTAAAATGTGAAATTACAATTTAAAAACTGTTTTCTATGTGAATATTTTGTCAAATGTAATGTATTTCTGTGATGCAAAGCTGTATTTTCAGCATCATTACTCAAGTCTTCAGTGTCACATGATCTTCAGAAATCATTCTTATATGCTGATTTGCTGCTCAAGAAACATTTGTAATTTAATAATGGTGAAAACCGTTGTGCTGCACAATATTTGTGCAAACAGTGATGTATTTTTTTTATTTTTCAGGATTCACAGATGAATAGAAAGTTCAAAAGTACAGCATTTATTTGAAACCGAAATCTTTTGTAACATTACAAATGTCTTTACTGTCACTTTTGATCAATTGCGTCCTTAATGAATAAGTATTTGTTTCTTTATTTTTTCTTTTTTTTACATGTGCATTTTCATGTTAATTTAGCAGATTCTTTTATCCAATAATTCTGATTTAATCCAATCCAATTTACAGTTTAAATCCAACTAAAAATTCTGTTTTTGAGCTTAGTGCACCTAATTGCACATGCATGTTTGTTTACATTTCTTTTATTTAGCTGATACTATTATCAGTTTCTCAATTGTAAGTTGCCTTGGATAAAAGAGTCTTTTCTAGCATGTTCTAAGTCAGAAGATTGTCTCTTTTAATGGAAAAGTGCCTTGTAGAGTGATTTCTCCCATTCATTTTTCCTTAACTCTGATATAAACTAGATCCCAAACGTGGATCTGATCCTTCACCGTCATAAGAGAGCTAAACATGCGTTTTAGTCTCCTCAGAGCCTCCAAACCTCCCGAAGATTCATCTGGAAAACTCATGTCTCCTCCGATACTACAGCATGTTTTTTGTCTCATCAGAGGCTGAACTCGTTGTTTTATGGTGTGAAGACCGTTTGTGTGGTTATTCCTGCACGGCCTTCAGCTCTTGGCAGCGGTGAACAGGGCATGCTGGGATTGAATGCCATAGTTTGCTCTCTGCTTTATTAATGG
>NW_015508922.1:16926-17916 GCF_001515645.1 Sinocyclocheilus grahami | reverse complement strand
GGTTGTGGCGTGACGAATTTGCATTTTGGCGGATAATAGCCTATAGTATACTGTGTGCCCATTGCATTGCATGAATGGGTATTCAGTGTTTTTACAATGTACAACAACTGCAGAGAAACATCAACCTAACCCAAATAAAGTCAGATGAAGATGCCGATGCTGATGCCATGCTTGATGACTCCAGACCTGGACAATCTTTTAAAGGTGATCTGCAGGACGATCCGTTGTAGCGGCTCTGTGTTCTACTTTTATGTCAGGAAAAGGACTATTTACATCCATTTGTTATTTGATTTGCACAAAACAAAACCTAGACATAGATTTTACAATATAAACTGCTGAATCATCCATTTTCAGTAAGATTTACTAAATAGGCTATGCAGTGTTAGCGGGCCTTATCATAGTAAAAACACTTACAATAGAAAAGCTAAAATGTATTTTAAAGTGTGAATGACCAAATTGCTTGGTTATTTAGCACATTGTTTGCATAAAATATGCAAACATTCACACTTCTGCCGTGCATGATACAAATAAATTATTAATATTTTGTCTATATTATGCACATATTCACACGTGTATTAGTTTGCTCCATCAACATTCATTTGCCACGTTTTACATTTGCATTTTTGCAAAGTTAATGCCCTCACACTCACTGATCACTATCCCCTCTCCACTTGCGAGTTTTGCACATTTCTTCTGAAAATTGCAGCCACAACATAGTAAACAAACTGCTGCTTTTGTTCTGTTGCTAAATGTGTCCGTTCACATTCAACTTTAGTGCCACTTTCCAATGTTCTTTTGTACTTTACATTGTTCTGTGGTATTGTACTGTACCATGCGGTTTGCAAACATACATGTATTGTAGTCCTAACTATCTGTGTAATCTTATCTAATCTTTTCTTATTTAAATCTTACTTAGTTTAATTATCAGTTGTAGTTTTTATTTTAGTTATTTTTCATTCATTTAGTTTATTTAATCTAATTTAGTCAGTA
>NW_015508922.1:10906-11899 GCF_001515645.1 Sinocyclocheilus grahami | reverse complement strand
CAGGATTAGTAGAGAGCAAGCAGAGAGATAGAGAGGGAAAGAGATGCCAAAAATTGCCAAGAGGAAAAAGCAGAAATGGGGGAAGAGATACAGATACATATTTAAACACTCTGTTTCTTCATTTTCCCCAGCATTTTTTTTCACTATTACAGTTATACATACCTCCAAAAAGACAAAAAAAAAATCAGTGGCACTAGTGAACACCATATCATCCATATGTATAGAAAAAGACAGAATCAATGAAGTGGGTGTAAAACATCAGAAAATAGATGTGATTGAGTGCTGCATATACGCTTTTTAGCCCAGCTGCAGAATCTAATTCATCCAAGCTAAATCCATCATTAAACACAACAGACTCCCATAATCACTGTGCCGCCATATTGACTGTGCTGTCACATTCACTTTGAATGTGTGGTGCTTTTTTATATGAACAGACTTTGTGCCAGATCAGAGAAACATGAATCTCCCAAGCTCCCTTGCCATTAAAGCTGCCTATTACCATAGTCTATATGACATGTACCACACATTAGCATTGCATATCTGATTTGATCTTATTTGCTTTGGCATAGATTTATTTGGGGTTTTGAGAAATGTGCTTCATTAAAAGGATAAGGATTACTGAAACAAATGTTTGGGTGGAAAATATTAATCTAATCCTGTCAATCATGATGCAAGAGTAGGCATAAATGACTTCTTGCCTCACTCCAGGGACAGTTCCTCTAGCATTCTTCTTCGAGACTGCATTCGCATTCATTAAACAAAATAAAAACAACAAAACGAAGTTCAAACATGGGATATCTTGAGACATATTCTTTAGGACCCTGAAACTTTTTCTCTAGCTGGCCAACCTACACCTGTCAATGCTATATATCTATTGACCATGACCTTTAATTAAAATGAACCACTGTAAATAAAATAACATTACTATACGTATATCTCAGCACACCATGTCCTTGACATTTCTAATGAATGACAAACACAGATTCCAGGAGT
>NW_015508922.1:7793-10777 GCF_001515645.1 Sinocyclocheilus grahami | reverse complement strand
ACAGAAATCTGGGCATAGGGTAATTTTATGCAAAACACGAGGTGCGTTCCATTCCACCGTAAGTGGACTGCGATGTGGACTTCACAGTGTATTCCGCCATCTTAAGTGAGATTCAATCCGAAGGAAGCGAACATGTCCAGTTCGAAGGGCACTGCGAATGGCATAGGGAATAAGGGAACATCGATACATCACTTCACAGGAAGTGGAGAGGGAAAAATCACCCAACTGTCATTGCACACCGCGGCACCAGTCAGAACTAACGATGGAACAGAGCCGTTGAAAGAGTTTTTAAAAAGCTCTGAAATAGAGGGGTTGCAATAAATGTTGTTATTATTATTCAAATTAATTAGAGTATTTAAGAATGGTTATGGCGATTAATGTTACATTTGCATATTGTATTTAATGAATAGGTGAAATTAAGTAAAACCGGCGAGAAACAGCTGAGGTTCTGTCATTTTATATTTTACATTATTTACCTCAGGAGAATTACTACGAGGCTGTGCGTGGAAAAGAAAGCACACGAGATGAAACCACTACAATCCGTTAACAGTCTAAACATATACATTTGACTATATTTATTAGATACATAATTGTGTGTGTATTTTATATGTTTTTAAATTTGAAAATAAAATAAAATACAATATGTATTGTGTTATATCATAATCTGCGTGACCCTGTCATTGCCTTTCTTTGATGACGTTCCAGGGTGTTCCAAATGAGCGATAATTGTCAGCGAAATCCACTTCAACAGATATCCCATGCTTAGGGAGTAGGGAGCAGTGAACACTGCGTAGGGACCCTGTCAATCGGAACGCGCCTACAGAATTGATCAATATGAACGTGAGCAGTGGCTATGATCAAATCTCATGTCAGGTCTCAGCTTGTGTACGCAAGTTTTTGAGTTAGCCTGAACTTGCATGCATCATAGAAAATCTGGTGGAGAATTGCATAATGACAGCATTTTCATGACAGATCAATCATTAACCATTAAGAATAGAATGTCTTTTTTTCAAGGCTTTAGCTTTATATGGGCAAATAGCAGCATAAACAACTGACCATGAGGATTCAAACATCGTTGCATCATGCACCTGCAGCACTTCTGTGAATGGAGAAAAACAGAAATGACGTATATAAAAATAAATTAAATAAATAGGACTTCACAAAATACATTTCTCTTAAATGATTATCAAATTAACAAAAGAAAAAATAAACTGTGCAACAAGTATGGGCTATATGCTCGTTTTTGTTTATTTGTTTTCTTTACATCTTTATTTTATTAAATACAACTGATCACGCAGCACACGAGCACACACAACATATCAGTTCTTGCATTGCAAACTTGACATTTCAGATATTCATCATCAAACTAAAATGCAGTCAACCAAACATAGAAGTTACACAGCTCAATTTATAAAGGTTTGCCGTAAAATCAGTGTGCAACACCCAGACAGACATTTTTGCTGGATAAAGTTTTACGCAGATATTGGAACTCGATTGAAGTAAAGCCTACATAATGAATAATAGTTCAGCAACCAAATGTTATTTGGCAAAAATTTAAACATTTGGATTCTTGTTGAATACAAAGGTTTGTGAGCCCAATGCCATTTCAGATTTGCTTTAAATTATTTCATTTTAGCTTGATGCTTGTTTGCTGTTTATAATGAATTCCACTATAGCTTAATTTGTGTGTTTTATTTTATAGTTTAATAAATATTTTTTTAGCTACTTATTTTTCATTATTGTTCTGTTCTGAATTTTGAATATTGTTCAATTTAAAGGATTTGTTGTGGAGTGAGGGGAACTAAATAAGCTATATAGTAAGCTATATAGTTTAGAATGTTTGTAAATATTTTGTTATATTTATCAGTATTTCATATACATATAAATTATTGTAATTGTTTGCAATATCAGGGTTAACGTGTTTCTGGAGTAAGATCAATTTCTCTTTCATGATATTACTTCCCCCTTTTGGCCAGTTTACGTTTCTCTGTGTCATAAACTCTAGGGGAAAGGCTTCTAAACCATGAATTTTTAGGGGCATGGTATTCAAATGACAATTGTTTTCAGCCGCCACATTTATCAATGTACAATCATTCCTACGATGGGATTGGCAGCAAATGAATGTTTCATGTCTCACACTTAATCTGTCGTAAATTGAGTTGTTCGCTCGGATCTTTGCTCATTTCTATGTTAGATTGATAAATGAGGCCCGTTGTGTTTAACCCCATTCAACACAACATGTTTGTAGCAGGTATAATCGTGCATTATATATTATTTATCCCTGAATATTCATCCTTGTCAAGAAACCATCTATGGAGAGTACACCTACCCTGGATTTGTTTTTTTTACCTTACAAATAACAACATACAATCGCATTATGCCAGTTCATGATAAATCATCCTTCCTCCTGCAGTGTCATCTTGAGTTTGTGTCCAACAGTTCACCTACAGAAACTGAATTGCATCAGTGAACAGGAATGTTCATTCAGCAACTTAATTGTGTCTATTATTTCCCCTACTGGAATACAAATACATGAACATTCAATGACCCTTCAATGTCTAACAAGCAGTAATGTTAACTAAAAACTATTAATACATTCTAAGAACTGAAGTTCTACACTTTAACTGTAAGTGATTGTTGACTTCCCTGGAATATCATGCTTAAAAGTCATCACTGGAAAGCTCTTCATCCTCTGTATTATTTCTTTCTTCATGGTCCAAGGTGAGTTTTAGCTATACATCCTCTTCAACCTGCTTTTTGTACAGTGTATTTCTGTAGTTCCTCTTCTTTCCTTTCATGGTGCTCCTTGTTTCCTTCTCTTATGTCATCTGGAGCTGTTCTCTATCACAGTCATTCTGTTCTGGGGCTGTCATTACATTCCGTGGCTGGATGTATTCCTATTCATACTTATTCTCAGAACAGGTATGTTCAGTTCCGTTACTGGTTATGCTAAAATATGACCTTTTCTTTTCCTGTTTTTTTTT
>NW_015508922.1:7036-7446 GCF_001515645.1 Sinocyclocheilus grahami | reverse complement strand
TTTTCACCCCAGGCCACTGATTTGTCTGCAAGATCATCAGGTCCTCCTCCTGGGCTGTTTTAAAGGCCTCACTGGATATTTGTGCCTGTTACAAATTAGATTAAGCTTCTACTCAAATAGGAATAAAGTTATCTGTAACAACTAACAGGGATCCTCTTCAGAAGATCCCTGGAGTCCCCGCTCTCACTCCCCAGGCTTTAACCACAGAACACTCTTAAATTGCAAGACAAGTTTATTAAATTAGAATAAATAAAACATACTTCAGGAGGGGTAAATGCCAAAACAAATTACAAGAAACAAAACTAACTACCAATTACAAACTAACCTAGAAAACAGATTACAAATAAAATACAAAATCTTCCCTTCCTGCTAACATAAACAGGAGAAAACGAACAAAACAAACAGGCACC
>NW_015508922.1:4854-5647 GCF_001515645.1 Sinocyclocheilus grahami | reverse complement strand
TATTGAGCAATGCGAAAACTGCTGATAATACTGAGGGACTTTATACACTGTAAAAAGTAATCACTGAATCTACATAAGAAAAGTGAGTAAATATAACAGATTTTTACAAATTTGTTGAATTTACTGAATTACACTGTGTTATGTGAACTTTCAGGTGGATGCAATAGTTAAACTAAACAACTTTAGTAAACAGTACTTAAGAGCATCTAGTTTGTCGGATTAAATCCCACTATGTGCCCTAATAACTCTAGACCAGTAGGTGGCAGATTGTGTTTGAAATGTGTCAGCAAGATTAGGTAAGTTTTTGGTGATCTACTTATAAACTATATTGTCACAGTGTGTGCTATCGTTTTTGAGGAAAAGAAAAGGCAGATTTTATTAGTTTTTACTGACGAGTAATACTGTAACCGTCAGTTAGTGTACTAGCTAGCCAGTGGCTTACAAGCTAGATTACAAACATCTTCCTCTTTACTGCTAGTTATAACATGAAATAAACGTAAGCATCAAAGTATGTTAAGTGATACAGTACAACTTAATGAAATTTATCATGTCTTATGTAATCTGTTTTTCAGCATTTAATGTTTGAACAAATGTCATGAAAACAAGTTATCATCACAACCACTGTTTAAATGTTTATATTTCAGAAAATTATTTGGAGTAGAAACTTCATTTAAAATAGTTTTAAATGTGCGTCAATGCCCAGCACTAATTATAACCATTTTCTTGTCATATTCTCTTTTTTTCATATTCTTTTTTTGGGGACTTAAACTCATGCAGTGGAAGTGGAAGTTCT
>NW_015508922.1:0-2922 GCF_001515645.1 Sinocyclocheilus grahami | reverse complement strand
AATTCTAGAAAATGGTAAATCTAGATTTACAAGGTGTCATAAAAAGGGATGATGATGTTTGTTTTTTTTCTATTTATTTCCTGAGTGCAGTATGTGCAATTTTTCTTACAGTGTTAAATTGTTGATTTGATAGCATGCCTAAAAAAAATGACTTGAAGTAACATTGTTTAAAACAAATAAATGCCCTATTGTTGTGCTAACAATCTGTTTTCTGTCTTTGTATTAACAACTTTAAGTTTTGAGTACAGCTTACTTCAGAAATTTAAGGCAATCTGTTTCCACACATTTGTCTAGTAATGTGAACAAAGCAGACTTGTTAAGAGAACTGTTTTGTTTGAGTTCTGTGCACTAAGCTTAACTTACATCTCTAAGTTGGCTGAACTTGTCAAATTGAGTTAGCAACACTCAAGTTTTCTGGTAACCTATACATATACACAAGTAACCTATACAAAGTTACAGTAAGTTTAATTAACTAAAAAATGATAAACTAATTTGCTTGAGAAATTTGAGGCAATCAGTTTCCACAGGTTTTCCAAGTAAGTTCAACTAATTACTTTTTACAGTGTATATGTATGCTTAGATAGGTGTCGTATTCCCATAGGTTGATGGGGATCAGCTGAGAGTCAGCTGATGCGAGCTTGACTAACGTGACCTGCCAGAACTAACGCTACACTAGATTTTTAACAATGTGGTCTGAGAAATTCAGCTTATCATCAATCACAACTCCAAGGTTTCTAGCTATTTTTGAAGGAGTTATGGTTGATGAGCCTAACTGGATGGTGACATTTTGATAAAGTAGAGACAAGCAGTTCTGTCTTAGCCAGGTTGAGTTGAAGGTGATGGTCCGTCATCCAACAAGAAATGTCTGTTAGACATGCTGAGATGCGAGCAGCTATCGTCGGATCATCAGGATGGAATGAGAGGTAGAGTTGAGTGTCATCAGCATAGCAGTGATATGAAAAGCCATGTTTCTGAATGACAGAACCTAGTGATGCCATGTAGACAGAGAAGAGAAGTGGTCCAAGTACTGAGCCCTGAGGCACCCCAGTAGCTAGATGTTGCGACTTGGACACCTCACCTCTCCAAGATACCTTGAAGGACCTATCTGAGAGGTAAGACTCAAACCACTGGTGTGCGGTTCCTGAGATGCCATTTTCCAGTAGGGTTGACAAGAGAATCTGGTGGTTCACCGTATCAAAAGAAGCAGACAGATCCAGCAAAATAAGTATAGAATATTTGGAAGCCGCTATTGAAAAGGCTATTGGCCAAAATATTGTTTTAAGTCAGTTTTTCCAATGAATCCATCCTCATTAAGACGTGAACAGCTCTACCTGTGAGCAATTAGACCAGAAGAGGAAAAGACAGAGCATCTGGAAATGACCTCAGATGGAGCTTCCTGGGTACAGGTGTGTTTATATTTTCCATGTTCATAGTCACCCTGGACAACCCATCACAATATGTATTTGTTTTTTTTTCAGATCTGTAATTGTGAACCGGAAGTCTGCTAATTCGGCTACCCACCTTTGTGCCAGAGTGCAGATTGTAATTCTTTTCAGCAGCTGAAAGAGTTCTCAAGCCATAAGCAATGGCTACTAACCTACCTACCTTGTTTTTGATTGAGGATGACCCCCAGCCCATCCTGTGAAGCATCACAGTCAAGAACAAACAAAACATCGAAGTGGGTGGACTGGGATCCTAACACTGGTGGCCTAGAGAGGTAATCTGTGAGTTGGCAGAGTAAAGACTGGTGTTTGTCAGTCCATGTTATTGGATGGTAAGAGGGAGTTGATTTTGGTTTTTGCTATTCTTTGCAGCTTTTGCTTTTGTTTTTGGCTTTCCAGTTCTTTCTTCTGTTGTATTTTTGGGGGACAATAGACTGTATAATAGGGGTTCTCCGATCAGGATTTTTGGGGGCGATCACAGATCCCCAATCACTAGAAGCTGTATCGTCCGATACCGATCATCGATTACAGGGTCTATTTGAAGCCTTCTATTTATCATGTAGCATTATTTATTAAATTATATTTAACAACAATGTATATTAAGTATTGAAATTGCAAGAAAAGGAAGTATCATGAATTGACAACAAATATATTTATTGGCAAGCAACATATGCAACATATCAACCTTAAACATATAGCAGCCTGTGCTTGATTAATAATTGGGAACAGCTTAGAGCTTGACAAATACAACTTTCCTGTAGACTACTTTAACTTTATACTAAAAACTGCAACAAAAAAAGGCTATTGGCCAAAATATTGTTTCAAGTCAGTTTTTCCAAGTCAGCCCTCAGTTTTTCTAATATACTTTAAGGACCACAGGTAATAAAGTGCACAACAAAAATAATAAAAAAACAAAACATACAAACAACAAACAACAAACAACTTGTATCTCCATATCTGTATCTGTCTATAGCTTAGTAACTCACTTCTAAGGGCAGGCCTAACAAGCCATTGAAAGTTAACATCTCTTGGGATGTCAAGAAGAAAGGCAGTTAACACTAACAGAACCACAACTGCACTATCATTATGGATTTTGTGGAATAACTGGCTCTGATAGGTAGAGGATCAATTGCAATGATGCTGCGCTGCTGATGTCACTGCCACCATGTTCCTGAAATCATATTTCAGGAAGCATTTCTACAGCTGTCACTAGATCTAAGTGTACTTTTTACTTGTTTTCTGAAGGTTTTTCAAGATCTTGTTCCATAATATGCATAAAAATGCAGTCCCATGTTTTGCAGAAGAGATTGAGCTTCATTTTGAGTAGCAGGGTTTTGACTGTCGTCCATTGACAAGTTAAGCAAGACATCCATTAACATTTGGTAATGCAAGCAAAGGGCTTTGGTGGCCTGCACGTGAGTGGCCCATTGGATGTCAGATAGTCCTTTTAGTCCTTTTAATGTCTCTAGGTGACCGTTTT
>NW_015508921.1:17321-17925 GCF_001515645.1 Sinocyclocheilus grahami | reverse complement strand
CCACTACATTTCACATTGCCCAGAAAAAAGACTGGGCGTTACCCTTATGAGCACCACAGCTAAGCATGTTAAAACGTATGCTAAATGATAGTCCGCAGTTCTGACAACAGTGTGCTTTTAAAGGCATTGGGGTTTTTATTATTATTATTATTATTATCATTATTAAATCATTAATAAGACATTACTGTTCAAACATTTCGGATTGTAAAGATTTTTTAATGTTTCTTATGATTAAAAATGCAACTTTTAAACCATTAAAAACAATAATAAGAAATACTTCAAGAAATTACTATTATAAATATTGAAAATAGATGTGTTTCTTAATGGTTGTGTTCAAACCCTGATGCATATTTTGTTAGTATTCTTTGATTACTCTCTGCCTTGAATTATTGGGCCTTATTAATGAACCACGAGCAAAATGATTGTCATAAATCCATTTTAAAGTTATAGTTCACCCACAAAAGAAAATGTTGTCATCATTTTCCAAACCTGTATAATTTTCTTTCTTCTGTCGAACACAAAATAAGATATTTTGAAGAATATTGGTAAAATAGCTGCTGGCAGCCATTGACTTATTTATTTTAGGGCAATTCATAGGGAAGTC
>NW_015508921.1:8445-9484 GCF_001515645.1 Sinocyclocheilus grahami | reverse complement strand
ATTTTCTGGCACACACCTGGCATTAGGGTTCATTTTGTGCAAGTGTCAAAATTGTGCAATGCACAAAAAAAGACTGCAAAACACATAGTTTTGTCCTTCAATTATGTAAAATATGAGGACATACCACACCACGTTAGAACACACACCTGAACAATTACTCAAGCTGCCTGAGCAAACGCAACTTTCTTTGCAACATACACACAAGTAACAGCATACTGAAACTTGTCACGTTAATAAAATGCTGTCGTCAAGGTCTTACATTAAACACGAGAGGAATTAATTTGTAAATATTTTTAAAGGCTTCAAAAGGTTTTTTAAAATGAAGTGGACGATGAGTGACAAGGAAAAATGTTAACCCCTCAAAGGGTGAAACAAATGGGCAAACTTTATTCTGTTGCCAAAACACATTAGTTGTAAGTTTTAAAATGCTTACTGTCTCACTGAAAAATACTGAAAAGCTTTTAGCATAGGTCTAGCAAATGAAAACCACCACCACACATGAAGAAGCCTCTCAATTACTCTTTACAAAGGGAGGTGTTTTTTCTGGACAAGAACCAAAAAGCTGTGAGCATTGTGTTCTAAGAAATGAATCGAGATGCCAATATCCTTTCTTTGCTGAGCTGTATGAATAAGTCAGGGGCTCTCATGCAGTATTCATATCCTCTACAAAAGATTTCCTTGGCTGATAAATCTATTGCTATCTGGACATGGACAGGGTGATGTCTGAGTCTCATTTTCAATGGACAACAGGGCAAAAGGGATTCCAGGATGAGATAGGAACCTGTTGATTTTGTTTTATGTTCTCTTCCTCCTTCGTGTCAAAGGCAGCGAGCCTGAAACAGAAACCAGACGCTGCCTGTTTGCCCATCAAAGAAAGACTGAAAAAAACTAGACTGCTTTCTGTGAATCTACTGTGATAAAATCAGCATGGCTGTGAAAGTTAAATATATTCCATTTATAAAAATGTAGACCTATCATAGAATATTTTATAAAACATTTTAAATATACAGTGGGTACGGAAAGTATTCAGACCCCCTTA
>NW_015508921.1:0-1251 GCF_001515645.1 Sinocyclocheilus grahami | reverse complement strand
TCACCGCAGGCCGCAGAGAGCGAATGTATCAAGAGGCAGGCCTGCAGTGGGAAGACGCCTTCATGTCACCAACTATACAACGTGTGTTGAGTTTTGGGGGCGGCTTTTAATAATTCACTCTAAGCCCACCAGAAACATCAAATGCAGATTTATGTTCTCGCTTAATCACCGGCTACTGTTTAATTTAGCTAATAATAAAAAATACCCCCAGACTGATTAATATAATGCATAGCCACTTTGCCAAAAGGGAGCACAAAGAAAAGCTCTGTTTCATATAAATGACTTACTTGGACTAGTAAAACGGCACATGGCGAGAAATCAAAGGAAGGAGTTTTAAAGGGTGAGAATAATTTTAACACAATCTTAACAGAGCCAAGGCTTAAAAAATCTAAACGTATGACAGTCGAGCCAGCGTAAGTCTCGTTCATCAAACGCAGAGCTGTGTTTTCTCAATGCGTGACTCTGAAGGGTTTTGAACAAAAGAGAAATCAGGTCGCTCAATGTTGTAATTGATATGCCGGGCCACTCCTATGGGGACGGGGTATCATAAACAGGGGAAATTGGCTGGGTGGTATTGTTTATTTTCCTAGACTGATTAGGCACACTTGACTCGTGATGAACAGCGCAGGTGGCAGAGATGTCTACAATGAAAACACTGATAAAATCCACACTGAACCGATCCAATTTACAGATTATTCTATATGACCTGAGCGTAAAAGTCATCGCCCTGCAGTGTATTTGCACAGTCACTGTGGTTGAGTGTGATGCTGATGGATTGTGGGTAATGCTTAGAACTGACAGCCTAGCTAAATCCATGCACATGACATCTTGTGTTAGTGTCAGATAAAAACGGCATTCAACATATGCAATGTGAAAAATATCATTCTGCACATTAACACCATCACATGACTTATTCATTTTCATAAAACCGCCTCAGTCACATCCTCCTCTTCACATTTATTCCCTTGGGAGGCTGTATAGATTTTCCAGCTGCCTGCCTGGATGATCCATGATGATTACTATCTGAAAGGTAGAGCTGGTGGAAGGTATGGAAAATAGTAATCACTCTTTGCTATACCACATATTGTGCTCCTGTTTCTGCAAGCAGTGTTACTTCATGGATACAGCGTTTCCAGATATTGTTTAACCAATCCCAGCAGATGCATATCTCAGTAACTTGACTAAAAAGAAAAATCTATATTGGATGGACACACTTCAAATAATAATAATATTTAAAAAATGGCAATGTGT
>NW_015508920.1:17416-17940 GCF_001515645.1 Sinocyclocheilus grahami | reverse complement strand
TTATCTTTACTTATTTAACTGTGGTAAAGCCAACTCGGGGGAATGGCAGGTGCTGCAACAACACTATTGATTTGTTCTGCAGGCCTAAACAAAGTCCTATTTGAATTGCATGGAGGAACCCTTTATGTGGAATACAGAACGGCCTTAAACACAACCAAATATTTCTCTGCACAAGTAAAACTGTTAATCTGTCACACTCGGATGGTCTGCATGCCTTTGCAATGTTTTATTTTTGAATGCGAATGCAATGCAATATTTGCACAAATTTGTTTATTACAGACTGCAATTTTTTTTATTAGTACCAAAACAGAGGCAAATTATGAAAAGATGCCCTTTAAGCAATTTCCCTCTTCACTAACACCGTAACTATTTTGGAATATTGTTGTGATGAGAAGTTTCTTTTAGACAGAAACGCTTCACCGTTCTTTGATAATCAACATCTCAATTATCATTTCAAATCACAAGCATTATATTAAAGGTGAAGTGTGCCATTTGTTGGAGGTTAAAACTGCATATTTTTTTAC
>NW_015508920.1:7978-9998 GCF_001515645.1 Sinocyclocheilus grahami | reverse complement strand
AAATCATTTTCTAAAATAGCAAAAATCAATGTTTTGATGAACAGAAATTGTAATAGAGAGTGCATGTGACAACTTGCCCCAATAAAAATGTGCCATGTGACCAAAACCTCTGCTAGAGAAAAGCATTGGTCCATTAGGACCTACTGAGTTATTGAAATACAGCCTTTTTGACAACTTCCCCAGCCATCCTACAAACTTCAAGCCTCGTCTCCGTCAGTTTCACATCTGTTACCCTCACCACACTCGCAGATATTGAGTCTCCAGACTAAACCAGGCCCCCGAGACCCTTATTTAGCACCGCTGACACAGACTGACATAATGGCATCATGCTCCTCGCCGGTATAACGAGGACAGCAGCAGAAGGCCAGAGGGGTCACTGGTGTCACAGACTCGAACCTAACGAGAGGCAGCGAGCCACTTTCTGTGATGTACTGAAGATCAGTGCGGCTGGAGGCCTGTGGATGCATCTGGGTCTGTCATCCACCGCAACCGGCCTGGAACAGATGAGGTTTCGCCGGACCGCTTTGATTCTTAACTCCCTGATCCCAGAGCAGCGATCAAAGGCCTGCTTGTGTTTAATGATAAGGCTGTGCTGAAAACTCGCTCTTAAAAGCATTACTCTTTAAATGGCAGAATTGTCAGAGTTGCACAACTCTCAAGTTTCTTCATCCGAAAACAGCACTTTAGTCTTAGCATATCTTAAATCTGACTATTAAAGTAATTTAACTTGAGACAGATGGGGATGATAAACATTCCACAATGTCTCTTCTGCATGCTTGACCTCTAAAAAGAAAAATAGCTTACATAAATGGCTGTATGTGTGAAAAAGGTGTTGTGGGTGGCTAACAGAGGGTTGCTATGCAGTTGCTAGGGGACTTCCAAATATCAATGATATTCTGCTCTCTAGATGCAGCTTCAATCCCTCCTTCAATGTAAGTCTCACCCATTTCATCAGCCACAATATAAAAGTCTGATCACATAGAAATCACTCAAAAAATGTATTAATTTATGTATTTGAATTGCATTCAAAATATCTATCCATTTGGATTAACATTTTAGCAAGAAGAACTTAAACTTAATGGGATGCATATTTGAAACACAGGAAATCAATTTATTAAAATGTATTTATTGAGCATATTTAATTTACTATTTTGCATTTATAACACTATTACAGACATATCACCTGTTTCTTACCAGCTTTGTCTGACAAATATGCATCATATTAAGTTAACATCACATTATTATGTTACAACTGAATACTAAACCATCCACTAAATATTTAGTTATTTAGATATGACTTATGTATGTTTCAGTGCATTTTGACATTTCTGCTATAACCTCATTCTAATTATTTAGTTTTTTATTAGAATAGTCAACAAAACAAATAATAAATCACAAAGCTCATTAAAACAGTAGTGCTGAAGTCTGGTCTTTAGCAAAGTCCCTCATTATCAGAGTCAGCATCCTAATATCACTGAAAGTTAGTAAGTTCTGTCAAGGTGAAGATTGTGTGTATTTATTTGGCTAAATGTTACATATTGTTCAATTCACAAGAGACTAATTACTAAGTAACCTTTACTTGCATTGGTCCTTTCTGCTCTCATAAATATGCAATTGCAATTGTTTTCCAGTTTTTTTTTGCTGGCACACTTAAAGATGTTCCAAGTTATCTGAGGTTGGCTGCAGTTTCTACAACAAATACACTTGATCTTCACAGTAATCATCTTTCGATGGTATTTATAGATGCATTGTGCATGGTACTTTCAAACACTGGCAGGACTTACAGAACAAACAAACATTAGTGCCACTGTTTTGTCAGGAAGGAATGTAGGGTGAACAAATTAGCATGCAATAACGAGTAGGCTTATGCACACTATGTAGGATGCACAGTTAGCGGCCAACAAAACGGACAAACAAACAAACAAAAAAGGGAATAGCATTTTACACGGTTCCACATTTCAAAGACTCCAACATATTTCGAACGGATTGCATTTGGAATATACAGTACAGTACCTTTTTT
>NW_015508920.1:2210-3327 GCF_001515645.1 Sinocyclocheilus grahami | reverse complement strand
TTTTCTCCCGCCCCTCGTTCTGGACTCTTCACGGCTGTTATTTATAAAACTTAAACCTTTTAATTACACGTTAGCTCCCATTTGCTATCATGGAGCTAAACCAATTTTCTCTTAAGTAGTTATGTAATAGTAGGTTTAGAGGTTATACTTTTCCAACATTAGTGCAAGAGGTGTGCATTTGTAAAGCAATTTGCTAACTTAACCGAGCATGTAGTTCATTCAAATATGCAAATCATCAATTTGTCAGTAAACTCAATTTTCGTGTTAATGATATTAAACAATCTGAATGTGCATAAATGTCCTTAAATGAAGGACAAATGCCGTCAGATTTCTAATGAATCGGTCTCCAATTGTTGAATAAAGCTACCCTGCGCAAGATTTAATTGCATGTTATGTGTTATAATTAAATGATCTTGTTATATCTAAAAGCTTTTAACACAAAGTCGACTGAAATAGTCGACCTCACATAATTACTAACATTCCCATCTTACATAACACTCCCTGCTTTTCCACAATAGCTAATTAATCGAGAGTTTAAAGCAGCTTTAAAACAATTCAGCCTCATGTGTAAAATGATTGAGAAAAATGGCATCACAAAAATATATTTACACCTATTTGCTTATGCCTATTTACTTACTCCTACATGACATTAACCAAATAAACAATTAAAGTTATGACATATCTACTCTATGTATAACACTTCAGAACATATTCTAGACGGAGTACACAACTAAACTTTTTCTTGCACTCACACACAGCAGCACTCATAGGAACATAAACAGCTTTTCTGAGGTAAAAACCTGAAAATGGCTTGACGCTGCTCTTATTCAACTAGTCACGTAGCAATGCACACTGGCAATATGACATAAGACATTTAAGGCACATATTTCTGTAGAGCTGCTTTGAAACAACTGTGAAAAGCGCTGTACAAATAGAAAAGACTTGACATTGCATGTCACTCTGTGATTGTGCTGTTCTTGAAAAATTCAGAACAACTTGCTGTTCAGGGTAGAAACCGTTTTATAAGATCTTCTTTTTATCACCTCAAATGTTTAAATGTTAAATGTTTGACAGTACATCACTGGCTCTGTGACATAAAATCTAGATAATGAAAATT
>NW_015508920.1:0-1303 GCF_001515645.1 Sinocyclocheilus grahami | reverse complement strand
GCACTTTAAATTGTAATAATATTTCACAATTTGTACAGTATTTTTGTTTAAAATAATGCAGCCTCTGTGAGCATAAGAGACTTCGTTCAAATACATTGAAAAATAATGTTGAAAAAGGTACTCCGAAGTACAGTGCACAGACTGAGAATGAACTGCTATTGATGACGTATAATTTGCACGTTTGCACACTTACGTTTACACTCATCATTGCATAATGTATTTCTCATAGCTGCTTGTTTCTGAATACATTTCCTCCAGAGAGCATCCTAAAGCAGACAAGCACAAAGTGCCATTCTGTGTGTAACATTTGGTGGTAAATTAAAAGCGACAAAAGCATGAATAAAACATCTCATCTTCTGTTACAGTGGTAAACAGCTGGCGCTAGTACTCATTGCATACTCATGCTGATGACGCAAATGTACAGTACCATCATTCAGACCTAAAGATACAATAAATACACAAAAGACACCAATGAGAGAACCAAGTACTACTTTGAAAAAAAATAAATCATTGCAAAATAAACGACCTTACATTCAACTGTCTAGATAAGGCTCCAGTTCTTCTCTGTAGGCTTTGAGATCCTTGAATAGGCACAATAGAGCTCTTAATGTACTAACAACCTTTAACATATCAGTGCAGTTTATTATTGTATCTTAAATTCAAAGACAGCTTTTATCAGAAAAGAGACAGTATTGACCTATAAAAAGAGGCAATTTGACTTAAAGACGTCAACAAACAAACTTTTCACCTGAAAGTCAATACAAAACCAGTTTAGTCCAAATGCATGTTTTACATCTTTACCCCAATAACTGTCTGTCAATCTATACAGTCTAAATTAATAATAATAATAATAATAAAAAAAAATCACAAAATATTTCGATGAAGTGCTTGAATTAGTGCGTACTGACCCTTCAATCTGCCTGTTTTTGGATGGACATGCTTTTGTATGCCTGCATATGAACTAACCAACAAAAAGTGCTTAAAAAATATAATGGCAACAAACAAAAGGTTTACAAGTGTCAATGTTTTCTCCCCAATTTCCCTCAGCCTTGAAAATCAACATTGCAACATTTACATAGACTTTTACTTGAAGGAAACAATTTATCCAAAAAAAAAGAAAAAAAAAAAGAAAAAAAAAGGAATTATCTATTCACCCAAGTGTCATTTTAGTTTTTTATATACTATTTTTTTATTTATTAATATTTCAAATTACATTTTATTATTATATTTTCTTAATTTGTTATGTGTTTGCCATTTCTATTAGTTATTGTTTTTTTACTTTAATATATATACAGTATATATA
>NW_015508919.1:16910-17940 GCF_001515645.1 Sinocyclocheilus grahami | reverse complement strand
CTTGTGATTCTCTCTCTGTTTGTTCTCTCCACCTCTCTCTGCTAGATGAATTTGAGTAATAAAATGTCTCTTAGGGAACAGCTGTTCTCCTCATTACTCTCTCCATCTCTCTCGCTCTCTCTGCTCCCTCCCAGTAGACCCAAGACTCTTATCAACACCGTTAGACAGGCACACACTGTTACAGTTTCCCAAAGATGTGCCAGAGATCCAACCGTTTTCCATTCTGCTCTTATCCATGTCAAACACTTTATCTTTGTTACCTGACAGCATCTGTCCGCTCATAGACGTGATGTAATGCTCTGTCACACACTGTCCTCAATATTTTGCGCCAAGTAAGCCCCCCCAAAACACTTCGGATTTTCAAAAATAACACTCTCTCCCTCTTTAGCGTCCGTGTTTCCTGAGGACTTCTCTATCTTGGCGACGGTGAGGCCGAAGAAAGGCAGTCAGTCCTTCCTGCTGTCGGTGTATAACGAACAGGGCATCCAACAGCTCGGTCTAGAAGTGGGACGCTCTCCTGTCTTCCTGTATGAGGATCACCTGGGCAAACCTGGCCCGGAGGACTACCCGCTCTTCAGAGGGGTCAACTTGGCAGACGGAAAGTAAGACACACGCACAAGCTGTGTATTAAATTAGAAATATGTTGTGTGATTTTGTCACAGTATTTCACAGTCAGGAATGATTTTCTTGACACTGGAAACTTAAGGGCCGGTTACGTAACGTCTGGTTAGGTTAGGATTTAGTGTGTTTGGTTTTCATTACTAGCTTTGATGTGCGACATATCTAATCTGTCACACTGGTGTGAAGCCAACACCTGCACAGGTGAGCAGACACAGGTGTGACGCCCTGTGTAACTACATAAACACTGCAGAAACACATCAGTAACACATACTGTATGCATATGGGAAACTTCGGATAGATAGATAGATAGATAAATAGATAGATAGATGGATGGATGGATGGATGGATGATAGATAGATAGAGAGATGGATGGATGATGGATAGATAGATAGATAGATAGATAGATAGA
>NW_015508919.1:15314-16501 GCF_001515645.1 Sinocyclocheilus grahami | reverse complement strand
GATAGATAGATGGACGGATAGACAGATCTATAAATGGATGGATAGACGTATAGACAGATGTATAGATGGATAAATGGATAAATGGATAGACCCTCATTCATGTGTGTGTGTGTGTTTGTGTCAGGTGGCACCGTGTGGCGATCAGTGTTCACAAACAGAGCATCACTCTGGTTTTGGACTGTAAGAAAAAGGTGACACGGACGCTATCCAGAAGCCCTCACCCCATCATCGACACCAAAGGCATCGTGGTCTTCGGGACGCGTATCCTGGATGAGGAGGTGTTTGAGGTAAGAAGCAGCTCCAGAGTCTTTCCTACAGAATATTTGTCAAAAATATTTGTTCTTCACATCTTCTCAGAGCATCTCCTTAGAGGCTTCTTTATTGCTCTTTCATGGCTCAGCAGTTTGATGTGAGCCGTTGCTGTCTAAGAGTAAGAATTGAGATACAGTAGAAGATAGATCTAATTTGCACTGGGCTTCTTTGGTCTTGCTGTCAGGGTGTTGTGGGTCTTTAGCAGGGATTTGTGGACATGTGTCTGTGGTCTTCACTGAATGTTTCAGCATCTCTCTGTGATGAGATGTGAGATGTGAGAGAGGAACGTGTACGTGTTTGTTTAGCAGCTAGTTGTGGTTATGTAGTGCTAATGTAAGAATGTAGGGTTACCCTGTGGCACAAGGGTTTATAGACTGTCACGTGTGCTTGTGTGTGTGTAATGGTCAGGTCAACCATAAATGTTTAAAATAATTATACAGTACATGTGAAGTGTGGTTGTGCTTGTATTTGGTCAGACTGTATTGCTCAGAAAGATATATCATAGTACTCATGTTATTTGTGCACTCAGTGTGTCCCCTAAAGAGACACAGTGATAGTAAAAAATGAGATGGGATAAAAATATATATATTTCAGTTCTTTTGTGTTTGCTCGCAAAACATTTGCATTTTCCTGAGAAATTTCATGTTTGCTTTTGTGTTTGACTTAATATGAGGTGGTGGGAGGAAAAAGGATATTTGTCTCATCTGCAAATTTTTTTGAAAGAAATGCAACACTTTTGTGAGAGAATCCAAGTATTTTGCGAGTAAAAGCAAGTTTCTTGAGTGAACGTAGTACTTTTGCTAGAAAATGCAAATTTTTGCAAGAGAATGCAAAGTTTTTTGGGGGGTATGTAATACTTTTGCGAGATAATGCAA
>NW_015508919.1:14229-15030 GCF_001515645.1 Sinocyclocheilus grahami | reverse complement strand
TTTTGCGAGAAAATGCAAACATTTTGTGCAAAAACGTAAAGTTCCTTGAGAGAAATGCAATACTTTTGCATGAAATTCATTTTTTGTGATGTTAGATTAGTCAAAAGGTAAGACGTTTTTGCACAATATTGGACAAAAATGCTAAATAAATAATGCAGCGCAGTATGCAGGAAGCAATTCTTTTCATAAACTGAAATTTGAAAATTTAATTTGTTGCCGTTTGTTTAATCTCAGTGTGTCTTGATAGAAAAAGCTGAAGGATTGTGGGATTGTAACGGTCGGGGACTGGATGTGAGTCATTCAGAAGTACTGTAGGTAATGTTAGTGTTCATCCCGAGGGTTTTGACCGCAGACGCATGGGGTTCATGGAATACTGATGTGTCTTTAAGGTTTGGTCTACCTTTCTGTTTGAAGTTAAAGTGTTTGGAGAAAATGGAAAGAGCCGTGTGTTTTTTTTCCACAGAGCGAGACACCGAGTCACCACAGAATCTTAACCAAACCCCTGTCGTATACACACAGCAAAATCATATTTCATTTCAGAGTCTGCACGTGTAATTCAATTCCCTTAAATGCTGACACATTTCACTAAGATAAACAGAGAGAGAAATAAGAGGGAATCCCAAAATCAGAGAGAAAATGAACAAAAAGCGTACACTAGATGGTGTGTTATTTGCATTAAGTTGACCTGTTGGGTTTATTTGGATTTAAGTGCTTAAATTTCCCTAGTTGTTTCTTTAAAATGATATAAAATGTTGCATGTTCCAAAACTTTGTGAGCTGCCTATTTAGACCAGTTTTTTTT
>NW_015508919.1:7000-7678 GCF_001515645.1 Sinocyclocheilus grahami | reverse complement strand
AAAATCTGTTTAATTTAATTGCAATTTTGTTTTTGTTTTTCTGAGTTAAATTAATAATTATTGTAATAATAATAATAAAGCCTTTTTGTTAATGTTTATCTTCAACTCCATGTTGTCATATAAGCATAGAGAGTTATTCAAACTGATAACTTCTGAGTTTGTGAATCTTTTTGAGTGATTCATAAGAGTAATTTGTTCCTGAATCAGATTACACTACACTACACATAACTGAAAGGATTGCATGCATGTGTGTCTATGTGTGTGTAGCTGATGCCACAATATTTTAGTATTTCATTAGGATAACATTTATCAAATTAATAATAATAAAGCTTTTTTAAAAAGTTAATAAAGCTGTTTATGCTTATCTTCAACTATATGCCATATAAACATCCAATCTGATTCAAACCAGTGATTTGTAAGTTTGTGAGATTTTTTTTGACAGATTCAAAATAGTCATTTGTTCATGAATCAGATTATACTGGTCATAACTGAAAGGATTGTGTGTGTTTTTGTGCATGTGGAAATGAGAGAGAAACGCTCACAAATTATAGTAATTATGGACAAGTGGATTATTGTTTTGCAGTGAGCACATATTGTAAAGTCAGTAAAACACGAAATTACCTTTTCAGATGGTAAGGGAATTTTTCTGTCTCGTAGTGTGTGTGTGTGTGTGTGTGT
>NW_015508919.1:3026-6814 GCF_001515645.1 Sinocyclocheilus grahami | reverse complement strand
GTGTGTGTGTGTGTGTTTGTGTGTTTCCTGTCCTATTGCAACAGGTGTTTCATCCCTTTTCCATACTGTATTCATTATTTTTCCAAAAACCATGGTTATTGAATAAAAGGCTACAGCTGTTTCTCTCCTGTTTCTATGCGTGTTTTGAATTTTGGATGAATTTGACATAATGCTGTCTTGACTTCCTGATTCATATGAAGACTCATCCTATTTGTGTGATTATTGTAGATGTTTCTTCATGCATTAGTATACAATTCAGTGGTAGGTTTGGCAAACCAAGAACTGTTAACAGTTCTTGGACGTCTGCATTTTTCCAAACACTTACGAATCAGTCTGAGCAGTTACTGAAGTAATCTGACTCACTTACTCAACCGCTATATAAAACGAGAATGACTAATTAATGAACCTCATCCCCGCGGACTCTGTGGTGCAATAAAACATTATTTCAAATCATCATTTGGCAACATAATGAGAACAGAAAATTGTATGAATAATATTTACATAATTAATTATATTTAAATGTATATTTGAATGAATTATAATCTATTAACATTATTTTATAAATATATATTTATATATAATTAATATAATTAAATTATGTATGTGTATATATATATAATTTATATGTGTAGAAAATTAGTACATTTAAAAATATAATGACCTTATTAATATTAATTAATTGTATTAAATTGTAATAAAAATGTATTTTATATTATTTATTATATATAATTATAATGTAATTTTATTATTACTAAAATTATTGTACATTATTATGCACATTATACATTATTATACATAAATGTTTGGAGTTAAAATAATTTTTATCTAGCTCTTTTTTGATACCTCTAGCTGGCTCTTTTAAATATTAGCTTATGTAGAGTCAAAGTAAATCACACTACTTAGTAAATGTGAGCCTTGTAATCTGTATAAGATATAACTGTTTATTAAAGGTGCATTGAATGGACTGTTCTTCCTTCCCTCACAGCCTCATTTTCATTTGCATCAAATTAGAAATTTTGCTCTCTCTGCTGGTCTTATTTGTCTCTTACATGGCCTGTATCAAGTACAAAGATGTGTCAATCCTCCATATTTGTTTTGTGCTATTTTCAGAAGTTCTAACAGTTGATTTCTTTGTTTCCAGGGTGACATCCAGCAGCTGATGATTTTATCGGACCATCGCGCTGCGTTTGATTACTGTGAGCACTACAGCCCCGATTGTGAGGTTCCTGCGCCTGAACAGCCCCAGAACCAAGACCCAAACACTGATGAATATGTAAGTTCATCTACTGTACTTCCTCCAAGATTAATTTCCTTTAGAGCTGGAAGAGCATTGAGGACATCCCAGAACCCTCCAAACAAAACCAAACCAAAACAGACAGCATAGATTCACCTCTGTTGAACTCAAGAACATCTTATCGAGTGTTGGGGCACCCCAAAGCTCTTTTAAATCTTAAATCAAAAATAAAATCATCACATCAGCCAAGCACTTAACAATGATCACTAGCCTTGGCAGATTTAGTAACAGATATGTGTTAATGGTGAACCATTATTCATTTTAAATGGTAAATGATTTAGTGCAAGTACTGCTCACATTTTCTTCCGTGAATGTAGAATCTGGTTTTGGTGTTACAGTTGGCATATCTGACAGCACAAAGCGCACACTGTTTGACTATTTATACATTTATTCAGCTTTCATTCAGTATTTGGAATGAGAAACAAATTAAAATGGAGTAATAATACCTGCCCACACTTGTGTGTGTGTGTGTTTCAGGCGTATTAATTCTTTATGGCTCTTTCCATCTCATTGGAAACGACCCAGCTGCAGGCAGTCTGTTTAGAATTTATTTTTCCAACGAACGTATGACCTCATCAGTCAGAGAAATGAAAGAGAGAGTGATAGAGGGAGGAGATGAGAACTCTAAAGCAGGTCTCAGCCTGTAGAGCGTTTGGGATCAGTATTGCTGACATACTGTATTAATAATGTAAAAAATTTCAAGAAAATACATTATTCTGTCACTAAATTAAATGCTAAAGTAATATTCAAGTCTTTCTGTTAAAGTACAAGAAGCAAAAAAATCACATATCACATTTATGTGACAAGTTAAACTTTCAGATTTTGCCAGTTGTGCTTTTCTAGTGGATTCGATGTTAAATCACGCAGATATATTTTACTATATTTTATTCCATTTAATTAGGGATGAATTATTTCAAATGTGTATTCAATACAATACAAATGTGTATTCAATGGACTGCATTTGAAAATAAAGTATTTCCAAATCTAATCTTGCATTTATATTTAAAATGTAAAAGATTTAAATAAATAAATAAATTCATTATTAATAAAAAACACATTATTTTCTTGCAAAATAAAATGCTAAATTCATATACACGTCTTTCTGTTTTCCTATTTCACATTTATGTGACAAGATAGGATAACAAATGTGTATGTTAATAATGTAAAAAAATTAAAGAAAAGTAATTATTTTGTCAGTAAAAAAAGTCTTTCTTGTAGAAATATTATATATTTAAAATGTGTAAAATTAATATAACAACATAAAGATGAGCAGATATGGACTAAAAACCACAAAAGTCCAATTTTTATTTCATGGGGTCAATTGAGTGTTCATATTCAGTCTCTGTCCATCTGGGTTCACTCAGATGCCAATATCCTCTGTGGAGCGCTATGGAGAAAGGAAGAGAAGGCATTAAATGAAAGATTGAGAGATTTAGCATGTGAAACAGATGAGAAAATAGTTTAAGCTGAATAACACAGAGATGGCCAACCATTTTCAACTGATTCTCTATGGGAGCTGAGCAAAAGGCGGGCTCAAGGGAATTATGGGATTGACCACGGGGCAAAACGAATGGCTAGAATGTCAAAAAGTGGAGAAATGCTGAATTTAATGCAAATGACAGGTGCAAAATCATACTTTATATTTATGTGACAAGTAAAACTCTTTGTTAATAGTGCTGGAGTTTCTGGTGGATTCAAAGTCTGTGGTTTATAGGCAAAAACTTTGTTTTTCAGGCACTGGTCAATTTTGAGATTTTTCATGATGTTCTGTTTCAGACTAGTGGAAAGAAAACATTCAAAATACTTTTAAGTTTTTGTTTTATTGCACTTTATCTATTTGTGTCTTTTAGATTTCGTTTACAGTACATATCTTTAAAGGTCGTTTTCTCAAAATATAAAAGTTCTTAAACAGTTTTTCTCCATTCAGCAGCACTTACATACACCAAACTTTACAGTTTTATTCCTTTCTATATTCTGAAGTTTTTTAATGAAGGATATGTTCATATATAATTTGCCTGATTTTATATAACATGTTATTCCTAAAAACATGGTGAAAATGCATATTTTTAAAGGCTGTGAGTTTTTCTCCACTTTAGGAGCACTTGCATGCACCTAAATTTACTGTTTTATTCCTATCTGTATTCTGAAGGCTTTTACTGAGGGATTTGTTCATATACCATTTGCCTGATTTTATACAACATTTAGTCCTAAAAACATGATAAAAATGCATATTTTTAAAGGCTGTGAGTTTTTTCTCCACTTCAGCAGCACTTGCAGGCACCAAAATTTACAGTTTTATTCCTATCTGTATTCTGAAGGTTTTTACTGAGGGATTTGTTCATGTATCATTTGCCTGATTTTATACATTTATTCCTAAAACATGGTAAAAATGCATATTTTTTAAGCCTGTGAGTTTTTTCCCCACCTCAGCAGCACTTGCATACACCAAATTTTACAGTTTTATTCCTATCTGTATTCTGAAGGTTTTTACTGA
>NW_015508919.1:1040-2178 GCF_001515645.1 Sinocyclocheilus grahami | reverse complement strand
TTTTCAGTTTTGTGTGTGTCAGGAGCTGTAAATCTGAGTGTGGGGCATTAGTAGGAGGCAATATGAAAGAAAACCCGCTGCACCTTTGACCAGTCCTTCAAAAGCAGAGTCTGCCATTTAAATATCAGCGAAACCTCTTTACAGATGAAAACGTGATGAGTTATCCATTGCTAATGTGTGGGAATTAGGGAGAGAGAGGCAGAACGGTGAATCCGAGCGAGAGGTCGGTGAGCGGTTGGAATTCCTTGCGTTCTTCAGTTTTATTTGCTAGATAAGAGAGAACATGGATTTCTGCTGGACTCAGTCGGAGGGAATCCCTCCTTTCCTTTGCTCTTTCTTCTCAGAGAATTTGAGTCTATTAAATCAAGACCGCTGCTTGAATTGTTTAATTAACATGCTGTGAGTATAACTCATGAATGAGAGTATGAAATCTTGTCTGAATGAACAAACACCATATATATTTCTTTCAAATTGTAAATATTTATATAAATATAATAAATAATAAAGTAAAATAAAAATATTCTACATATTATATCCTTTAAAGTGTCAAATATTTTGCTAAATAGTTTGCTATATTTTGCTATTATTATTTTTTATAATATATATGCATTTATAAATACTTACACAAATACTTAACATATGTTGCGTTCGTGACATATGCTATGTCATAATTAATGACCATAATTACGAGATGTCTGTGCTTGAAAGACTCTTAAGAGACTCTGCTCAACTCATGTTCATGTCCCCAGGCTCAGAACTCATTTGTTTTTTTGTATTGCTCATTGCCAGAATGGATCCATGTGCAGCTTTACATGTGGTGGGATGTGCTGTATTCCATCTGAAACAAGTTTTAACAGCATTTTGCTAACATAGTTATTATGCATGCACTGTGTATGATCTCATTCCATGTGAGTACATGGAACATTGTCAACTACCCATATGCACTTACAAAAGAACTAAGAAAGCTGAAAATGAATAAATGCATGCTAACACAAACTAAGGTACCATAGATTTTTTTTCTGTATTGTGATAATACAGTATTTTAACATATAATAACACTTAGTTTCTACATTTCTCTTCAGAACACAGAGGATGACAACTACTATTACGAATATCCCTACTATGAGGACATGGACGC
>NW_015508919.1:0-506 GCF_001515645.1 Sinocyclocheilus grahami | reverse complement strand
GTGGAGCGGAGCTATTGCTCAAAATTACCATCAAGAGTTCAGTTCCCAGCATTAGTCTTGAATTGAAAGTGAATCAAGAAATCAGTGCATTCATCAAATCATTCATTTTCAACTATTTATTCTAAAGAAGTGTCTCTTTCCTGTGATTACCAGGTGTCTGTTCCGGATAGCGGTCGCGTGGTTACGTCGGTTATCACTAGTGGAACAGGAGGCTCCAGCAGTTCCTCGAGTAGCTCCTCGTCCTCCTCTTCTTCATCCTCTTCATCCTCCAGCTCTACCACGACTACTGGCGAGGAACCGTACGACGGCTACGATGGATATGAGACTGGATATGAAACATACTATGACGAGTCGACCTCGCAGCCTGACGGCTCCCGGACCATCAGCATCACTAGCACAGGCACAGGTACCGGCGGAGAAGTGGATATCGGACTGGGCGGTGAGGTGGATTTGGGACTGGGAGGAGACCTGGACAGGCGGATCATCACATCATCATCATCATCATC
>NW_015508918.1:16805-17950 GCF_001515645.1 Sinocyclocheilus grahami | reverse complement strand
AAATATATATTGTGTGTTGGAGTGGTCCAGACGCTACATTAATGACTCATTACTCGAAGACTGTAGCAAGGAGTGTCAAAAGGTTAGTATCGTCTGATAGAAATGTTTCTATATTTTTAGGGCGGAAAATCTTTGCATTTTAATATTCTCATGCTGAGAAATAGGTGATAAAATGTAAGAAAAATGAGTGTGGTCATAGTGTGGAAATCATTCTTATTTGATGTTGAATATCTCATGAAAGAAAAATTATTTTTTGGTGATGTTCCTCAACATGTGTGCTGTATGTGGATTTTGTGGTGATATCATGAAGGAATCAAAAGTTACAGCGTTTGGAACCAAGATAGCCTTTCTCTTAGTCCTTTACAGTTTTATAAGTGTTGTTTGAAATTTGAAGTAATGCCTCACTCAAGTTTAGTCAAAGCCCCAAACAATTAGACTTGTTTTATTCAACTTGATGAGACCTTTCAAATGACACATGACTACCTGAGCTGTATGATGTTTCTGACATATTAGAGTACATGGCACAAAAACATTTTTCATAAATTATGAAAACATATTTTTCTATTTATCTGCAAATAACTCAGCACTACTTAGGAGTTAATCAAAGTGGCCCATGCATAGTAAAGGTCAGATTTAAGGGGTGTGCCCGAAGCGTGAAGAATCGGGAGACTTTTAATGATGTGTAGTTTTCTATGATATTTGCATGTTATCCAAATTCTATTTGGACGAAATCGCCACATGACAGCTACCTTAGATTTTTTGGCTAAACTACATGCTGCCTGTGCAGTTTTATGTGTGTTAGAAATTCATGAGGGAAATCTTTAGATAAAAATGACATGGACTCTTTTTAATCAGGAGAATCTGCTCTAAATAATGGTGCCTAATCTTCCACGATCTGATCATGTTTTATGAAGTTACAAGTAAAACAGTGACATCAATATAGTATTATTTTCATATGGGTCTGGGGGTGACTTCTTGTACAAAATACAAAACATATTTTGTAAATTATGAATTTTTTTTTGTGTAATTTATCAGCAAATAACTTGCCACTACTTTCGAAGTGGCTACATGCATTGACTCTGAGCTTTCAAATTATATCAATTTTTTTGTTGATCAAGGCAGTGGTTTGAAAAATATGATTAGTA
>NW_015508918.1:13739-16254 GCF_001515645.1 Sinocyclocheilus grahami | reverse complement strand
ATCAGCTTTTATTATCGTTTTAAAAGACTGCTAAACATGTGGACATGACGATTGTTTTTACGTCTAAAACACAAAATGTGTAAAATGGTGACAAACAATGTTGCATTTGTTCAGCTTGTTATGCTATTATTCAGTAGTATATCAAAATAATCTTTTGAATCTTTTTATCTTTTGAAGTTTATCTTGATACACACACAAAAAAAAAGTACACTTGGATATTTAACACAAGTTCCAAGGTCACATCTTAAAGCAAAAATCCAAAATCATTAAAAGTTCACATGCAGATCCTCAATGTAATCAGAGTGAATTTTGCATATATAATCTCAATCACTGATTTAGTCTCACTCTCAGCTTGTGACCTTAAGACATCGGGAATCATGTTGATTAGGACTTGTAGAGGGAGAAAATGTGCTCACCAAACAACTGATTATTATTTATAAAATCACTGTTAAATGATCTGAGGTTTCAAATGAATGACCGGCCAGTGATGAACGAATCACTCGATCCTCGAGTCCCCTTCATCACCCTCAGAGTCTCTGATCGCTGTGACTGAATCTGCTGTTCTTCTCAGTTCAGCAACACAAACACCAGAGCTGAAAACTGATCAGGAGAGAGTCTGAGTCCAGATTTCAGCTGTGTTTTTATCTGCTGGATTAGATAACGCTCATCCAGCTCTTTCAAAGCATCAAACAGGAGACTGCATTTGTCAGCATCTGGAGAGGAATTCATGATCAGAGTTTTGATGTGTTGAACTGTGAGTTGACCGGATGAAGAGCTGCTTTCTCTCTGTGTCAGGAGGTCTTTTAAAGCTCTCTGACTGGACTCCAGCATCAAACCCAGTACAAAGCAGAAGAAGAGATCCATCTGTCTTTGTAAAGCGAAGTCCATCACTTTCTGGAGTGAGTTGTAGTCTGTGAAGCTCTGCTCTCCGATTTCAATATTTAGATTGGACAGATCTCTGAGCTGGAGTGTGTTTCCTCCACTGATGCTCTTTCTGAAATATTCCTCCCTCTGCTGGTCATCAAAGCCCTGGATCTCTGTCACACGATCAATCCATCGAGCAGGAATCTGATTGGCTGCTGCTGGTCTGCTGGTGATCCAGATCTGAGCGTTTGGAAGCAGATCTCCCTTGATCAGGTTTGTCAGAAGATCAGAGACTGAGGCTGGATCATTTAGATCAGTAATCCTCTTTGTGTTCTGGACTTTAAACTCATTGAGTCCATCAAGGATCAGTATGATCCTGTCAGAGTCATGAAGTATCATACATTGTGTTTTCAAAGCATTGCTGCAGAAGCTGCATGAAGCTACACTCCGTCACCGTCTCTCTGATAATGTTCAGCTTCTGAAAAGGGATCAGAAATATATAATCGATATGAGTGTTTGATTTCTCTTCAGCCCAGTCCAGGATGAACTTCTGCACAGTCACAGTTTTTCCAGTTCCAGCATCTCCCTTCAGCAAAACTGTCCTGATATTCTGGCCTTCAAACATGTTTCTGCACATGATCTCTCTTTCATCACCGATGAGAGGATCAGTTTTCTCTGTGATGTGGGGTTCAATGAAGACATCGTTCAGTAGTTGTCTTTTCTCTCCAGATAATATATCTTCAGTCAGATACTGAAACTCCTCCTTTAGTCTCAGTTTGAACATCTTTGATACTACAGAGACATAAACTCGGTTTAATACTTTCACAACACATGCTTTTCCTTTGCATTTACATAAGTAACACTTATTTTGTACATATATTGAGTCTGTAATAAGGACTTTAGGGAACATGCTGTAAAGCACTCAAACTCTCATTGAACTAGAAAGACACTTCTATGCTACAAGAGTCTGAACAAAAAACTGGAACATGCTGTTATTAATTTACCTGAAGAGTGACTCTGTGTGCTGCTCTTTGGACTGATCGTGGCCTGCTTGGGCTGCTACAATAAAAAACAAGAACAAATAGACACAGAAACTCCACCGTGAGAGACTAAATGACAGTCAAATATATTACTTATGGTTTAAACCAGACTTTCAACCATCCTTACTAAACAGACACAGACACAGATCTCTAAACATGTGTGCACATATTCCTGAATACATGTATACATGAACACATGACTGTACAATACCTTGTTGGAGATATGGCCTTGTTTAGGATTCTTCGAATTTGGATTGCTCTTTCTACAGTTTAAAAAAAACAAATATATATATATATATATGTATTTATATTTCAATTTTCAGAAAATTAACAGGTGTCATTATGAAAGTTACCTTATGCTGTGATCATTCAATTTAAACATTTGAAACACAATGCAATGTCACTGATGTAAGGCATTTCCGAACATCACACAAACCAGATGAGAGTCGTAAAAGCATGAACCGTGACCAGCCAGGCGGCAACTTTCTCCAATGAGTTCCTGTCTCGCTCTGCTTATCTTTACAAAGAAAACACAGAGCTAATGATTTGCCAGGCCACCTCCATGTCGACACAATACTAAGACAACAAGAACTGACCCCTCCCATCTGGAC
>NW_015508918.1:6373-13320 GCF_001515645.1 Sinocyclocheilus grahami | reverse complement strand
TTTCCAGCTGTCAACCAGCAAAACGCAAGTACAAACAATAACTTCGATCTGCTGAACTGGTGAATTTAGATTCTCTGCTTTGTGAATTCTTAAGGCGAATTTACATCACTCGTGAAAATGAGGTAGAACTATGAAACTCAGAACTCTGTTAACATAATTTTCTTCCTCTGAAACTGTATGTTTGTGTGTATTTGTGTTTTAGCTTAGTTGATGTAATCTAGAATAGCCAATAACATTTCATGTTTCATTTATAAAGAATAATGTTGGTGTCATATAATTTCAAGGTTAAAACTGTTGCCAAAGATCCCTTGCTTGCTGCCTAGCTCGTAGCTTACTCATAATAATTACCTCTCTCTAAGAGCTGACAAATTGTCATAATTGTGTTAACCCATGGCCAGGGAGAACATAAAATACATATTCAATTGGTAATATACACTGACATTAACTTCTCGCTGGCCGAGTAGCTGATAGAGTGTAAACTATCAAATTTAGAATCAATTTGAATCAGGTTGAATTAGGCTCTTCAGATCCTAGTCCTCTAAAACCTGAATTAATAATAATTAATTCCCTTACAACTGAGTTAAAATTCCTTACACTGATTTCCCCCTTTCAGATTCAGAGAGCTTTAAAAGTATCCGATTCTGCATTTGTTTATTAATCTGTCTTTTATTAACTAATAAACTCTTCAATAAATCACTATACAGATATCCAGGCACTGAACAATCAATTTTAAACATGTAAACATTAAAGGAAAGTTATTATTGTCATTCATTATAGTTACTCACTTAAGTTCTCCAGATGTTTTGAGCACTGGTCGAAGCATCAGAAGATGTTCCTCTGATCGATGAGATTTAATCTCAGCCAGCTGCTCTTCTGAATTCAGCAACACAAACACCAGAGCTGAAAACTGATCAGGAGAGAGTCTGAGTCCAGATTTCAGCTGTGTTTTTATCTGCTGGATTAGATAACGCTCATCCAGCTCTTTCAAAGCATCAAACAGGAGACTGCATTTGTCTGCATCTGGAGAGGAATTCATGATCAGTGTTTGGATGTGTTGAACTGTGAGTTGACTGCATGAAGAGCTGCTTTCTCTCTGTGTCAGGAGGTCTTTTAAAGCTCTCTGACTGGACTCCAGCATCAAACCCAGTACAAAGCAGAAGAAGAGATCCATCTGTTTGTGTAAAGCACTTTCCATCACATCCTGGAGTTTGTGATGTCTTGTGAAGCTCTGCTCTCCGAGCTCAAGTTTCAGACTGGACAGATCTCTGAGTTGGAGTGGATTATTCACATTAATGACTTCAGTCACATATAAAGCTGCCAGAAACTCCTGTGTTCTGTGATTCACGAAACAGAATGATGTACACTTGCTTTTGTCTTCAATCTTCTTTATGATTGATGAGCGTATCAGATCACTTTCATCTCTAATGCCACATTTCTTTAAGTCTTCATAACAGAAGAGAGAGTTTCTGTTCACCAGCAGATGAAACGCTATTCTCCCCAGAGCTATGATGGTCTCTCTTCTCTCTCGAATCAGTTCAGTCTGAGCTAACAGGAGTCTGCTGTACATCTGAGTGAGGGTCTTGGGGAAATCATCTCGGCCTGTACTGAACATTTCAGGAATCGCTGCGATGATTCTGCAGTAATCTGGTAAATAACACATGCTGCTGATGCGTGGAGATTTCTGGATGTGACTGATGACTTTATCACTCATTCTCTGATCACTGATGCTCTTTCTGAAATATTTCTGCTTCTGCTGGTCATCAAAGCCCTGGATCTCTGTCACACGATCAATCCATCGAGCAGGAATCTGATTGGCTGCTGCTGGTCTGCTGGTGATCCAGATCTGAGCGTTTGGAAGCAGATTTCCCTTGATCAGGTTTGTCAGAAGATCAGAGACTGAGGCTGGATCATTTAGATCAGTAATCCTCTTTGTGTTCTGGAGTTTAAACTCATTGAGTCCATCAAAGACCAGAATGATCCTGTCAGAGTCATGAAGTTTCAGATGTTCAGTGTTTTCAAAGCATCGCTGCAGAAGCTGCATGAAGCTACACTCCGTCACCGTCTCTCTGATAATGTTCAGCTTCTGAAAAGGTATTGGAAATATATAATCGATATCAGTGTTTGATTTCTCTTCAGCCCAGTCCAGGATGAACTTCTGCACAGTCACAGATTTTCCAGTTCCTGCATCTCCCTTCATCAATACGGTCCTGATATTCTGTCTTTTATCACTGATGTGAGGATAAGTTTTCTCTGTGATGTGGGGTTCAATGAAGACATCATTCAGTTTTTGACTTTCTCCAGGTTTTTCATTCAGATACTGAAACTCCTCCTTCAGTCTCCGTTTCAACATTTCTGATACTACAAAGACACAAACACAGCACGACTGCTTTACATCACATGCTTTTCTATTACACTTACATGAGCAGAGTGCAACAAACCCATTTAATTATTAATCATTTAATTATTTTTAATTTTTATATTTTATAACTATTTCATTATTATTATTACTATTTTCTTATTATTTAAAAATAGTAATAAAAAAATTGTGACTGAGACTGTTAATACAGTTTTGGGTGCTAGACAAGACTGGCTGTTAACAGGTTTTGGGTGTTAGACAACTCTTTCTAATCTTGTTTGAATACCAGACAAAACACATTATTTTCTGCAGAACATACAGAAGTGTTCTTCTAGTTCAATTGTGAGTGTTTTATGTTCCCTTGTTTCTAAAAAGTCCTTAATACAAACTGAGAAAGCAGATGACTACAACAATGAGTGTCTAAATATGACAAGAAATAGTGATGCAATAATTCCTCTACAGATAACAAAACCTCTAATGATATAAATCACATGTATGTTATTAGTTACCTGAAGACTGAGTCTGTATGCTGATCTTTGGGTTGATCACGGATGGCTTGAACTGCTCCAATAATAAAAAAAAAGACAAACTCCACATTATGAGGCTAAATGGCACTCTTAATATCTTAATTTAAGGTTTAATCCAGGAGTAGACTTTAAACTACATTTACTAAGACCCTGAGATCATATTGTGCTCATGAACAATAACAATACCTTGATGCTGGAAACACCAGGATTCTTCAGTACATTCAAATTCTGAACTCTGCAGGAGAAGAATAGCTTTTTTCACTTTAAGTAGAAAAAGGCTTACATTTGAATATGTTTCCTCAACTTAAGCATTTTCTAATTTTACAGCAGATTCTGGATTTATTTTATTAACCACCACATTTGGGAAAATCACATTTTGTTATAATTGCTTTTCAGTTTTTTAATGTTTTACATATACAATGAGGTCACTCATCAACTCAGCAAAAAAACAAACAAACTGAAACATCACCCAACTTTTATTAAACCACGTTTATTTATTGTCTCAATTTCTTTGCCGAGCTGCGTATGAATGCCTGTCACACATTGACTCTATTTCACAATTTACCTGTATATTTAAAGTGTATCATAAAAGCTTCAGAAAACTTGCTGATCATGAATAGCAAAATAAGGAAGCATGACTAGTTTGGTACAAAAAAGGGGCCTTTTTCAGAATATTTACACATATAACTGTAAAATATAAGAGGACTCTCCCACCTTCTGCCGTCACTGGAGTGTGTTTGTGGTCTCAATGCTGGATCACTGGTCTCTTCATCTGCTCCTGAAGAAGCTTCTTCTGTTTCAAATGGCCATAAGAAGATAAAAACAGTGTTTTGTGTGTGTGTGTATTTGTTTTTAGAAATGATGTGCTCATAGGATATAAAATATAAAGTTTAAGTATTATGATTTGCATTTTAATTTGATGCATGTGAATGTTTGTCTTGAACTTTTCATTTAGGACTTTCTATTTAGTTTCATTATTGGACACTTCTACACTAAGACATAGTTAAAAGTTGTTATTTAAAGATGCTCTTTTGAAATTATAGGCTATGCATTAAAATTATTTTTGAGTCACATGAATGGCAATGCATCCCCTATATTTTCAAAAGTACAATTGCATGTGTTTCATACCCCTTTTGCTCTTCGTTCTCACCTATGCCAGAGTCACTGACTGAAGTGTTGCTTGTGTGCTTTTGAGAATCTGGTGCTCTGGAGATCCAATCATATACATATGGCCTGTTTTGGGCATCAGGTAATCTGTTCCAAGAGCCTTGAAATGCGTGATTTGTGAGCTTTTCAGTCGGTTTCAAAACTAGAGATAGACAGAAGACAGTTTGACCAATATTTCTTTTTTTTAACAATTATCACACTTTTATACTTAATGTCATTGTTTTTAATATTTAATCTGCAAATAAATGGACGTCATTTATTTATGTCATTAAAACTTGTATGACTTACTTTCTTCTTTGAAACAAATACATTTTGAAAGATACCTCAGTGTTTTTTGGCAATGCAATGAATGTCAATGGGGTCTAATCTTATTGGTTTCCAGTGCTCTTCAAAATGTTCTCTGTGTTCCACAGAAGTAAGTAAGTAATACAGGTTTGGAACAGTGAAAGACATAATTATTATTTTTGGTTTGGTTTAAGCTCTGTTGACATGAGACTTGTCACACTGAATTTGTCTGTGTAAAGTTACATCTAATCTGTCAACTAATATCATGCAAAGCCAGATAACATGTCAAAGCACCAGTTTATCTGCATATGTGTACAAAGACATTGGAAAGGGACATGACATAACTATTCACAGTGTTTACAATAAGTGAACTAAGCCACTGAAATTATGTCTGTAACAAGTCTATTCATCTTGAACTGTAGTCTCACGCTCAAAATGACATTTTTAGAAAAAAGAAGCACATACACTGGGAAGATTCAGAAACTGCTGGAGACGAACGACCCTCAGTGCTGCTAAATGTAGTCGAGTGACCGTCTCCTTCAAAGTCAATGCCTGCAACACACAGATACATCAGTTTTTATTTAGTCTCACTTTTGTTTGTTTTTATTTTATTTTTTCTCCCTGTTCCCATTTGTTTGCCTGAGTTCCCTAGTTCGTCTCCTTGGTTGTTAATTAATCATTCTCGTAAATGCTACAGTATGTGTGTCACACTGCTGCTGCTACTGTGACGGAGCTAGGAGACGAAGAGGAATCCGTAGTAAGTCTTTATTTACACAAAACCAAAACAAAGCACACGTAGCAGAGAGGATAGATGAACAATACCAGACATTAGACATGGAAAGACACAGGGCTTAAGTAATGGGACTAATCAAGATAACAAGGGGAACACAGGTGGAATCAACTGATCATAATGAGGACAGGAACGGGAAGACCAAAAATAGGCATAGAGGAACACGGGGGGAAAAGCAGGACATGGAGCACGTGGGGAACAAAACACAAGACACAGAAACACAGGCCTGACATTACTCCCCCCTCCCGGAAGGCGTGTCCACGTGCCATACAACATCCAATGGGGAACATCCAGCGGTACCCATTCCGGAACCCATGGCGGAGGAGTCAGTTCAGGGAGCCATGGCGGAGCTAGGAGCTCAAGGGGCCATGGCGGAGCAGGCAGTTCAGGGAGCCATGGCGGAGCAGGCAGACTAGGGAGCCATAGCGGAGCTGGGAACTCAGGGGGCCATGGCGGAGTAGGCAATTCAGGGGGCCATGGCGGAGCTGGGAGCTCGGGGCTATGGCGGAGCAGGCAGTTCAGGGAGCCATGGCGGAGCTGGGAGCTCAGGGGGCCATGGCGGAGCAGGTAGTTAAGGGGGCCATGGTGGAGCAGGCAGTTAAAGGGGGTCATGGCGGAGCAGGCAGAATTGGGAGCCATGGCGGAGCAGGCAGTTCAGGGGGCCTGGCCTTGGCACTCGGCCCGGCCTCTACTGCCGGATCCCCCTAACCCCTAAGCTTTGCGGAAAATATTGACCACTGAGGCCCTCCGTGGGCCTGACTCGGGAACTGTGGCCCTCCCTGGGCTAAACTCTGGGACTGGAGCCCTCTCTGGGCTAGACTCGGGGGCTGGAGCCCTCTCTGGGCTAAACTCGGGGACTGGAACCCTCTCTGGGCTAGACTCGGGGACTGGAGCCCTCTCTGGGCTAAACTCGGGGACTGGAACCCTCTCTGGACTAGACTCGGGGACTGGAACCCTCTCTGGGCTAGACTCGGGGACTGGAGCCCTCTCTGGGCTAAACTCGGGGACTGGAACCCTCTCTGGACTAGACTCGGGGGCTGGAGCCCTCTCTGGGCTAAACTCGAGGACTGGAACCCTCTCTGGGCTAGACTCGGGGACTGGAGCCGACACTGGAGCGAACTCAGTGGCTGGAGCCGACACTGTGGTTGTGTTTCTCTCCGTTGGTCTCCTGTTTATTGTGTGGATTTATTGTCATTAAAGACTATTTTTGTAATCTGCTTAGTCGTGCACTTCACTACTGCCACTACACATTACAACTTTTAAGTTTACTTCCAAGCTTAAATGAACCATGTACAGTGGGGAAAAAAGTATCTAGTCAGCCACCAATTGTGCAAGTTCTCCCACTTAAAAAGATGAGAGAGGCCTGTAATTTTCATCATAGGTATACCTCAACTATGAGAGACAAAATGAGAAAAAAAAATCCAGAAAATCACATTGTAGGATTTTTAAAGAATTTATTTGCAAATTATGGTGGAAAATAAGTATTTGGTCAATAACAAAATTTTATCTCAATACTTTGTTATATACCTTTTGTTGGCAATGACAGAGGTCAAACGTTTTCTGTAAGTCTTCACAAGGTTTTCACACACTGTTGCTGGTATTTTGGCCCATTCCTCCATGCAGATCTCCTCTAGAGCAGTAATGTTTTGGGGCTGTCGCTGGGCAACACGGATTTTCAACTCCCTCCAAAGATTTTCTATGGGGTTGAGATCTGGAGACTGACTAGGCCACTCCAGGACCTTGAAATGCTTCTTACGAAGCCACTCCTTCATTGCCCGGGCGGTGTGTTTGGGATCATTGTCATGCTCAAAGACCCAGCCAC
>NW_015508918.1:1785-5945 GCF_001515645.1 Sinocyclocheilus grahami | reverse complement strand
CCTATTTCAGATTCAGTCTTCCCAGCCTGGTGGAGGTCTACAATTTTGGTCTTGGCCATGGTGGAGTTTGGAGTGTGACTGTTTGAGGTTGTGGACAGGTGTCTTTTATACTGATAACAAGTTCAAACAGATGCCATTAATACAGGTAACGAGTGGAGGACAGAGGAGCCTCTTAAAGAAGAAGTTACAGGTCTGTGAGAGCCAGAAATCTTGCTTGTTTGTAGGTGACTAAATACTTATTTTACCGAGGAATTTACCAATTAATTCTTTAAAAATCCTACAATGTGATTTTCTGGATTTTTTTTCTCATTTTGTCTCTCATAGTTGAGGTATACCTATGATGAAAATTACAGGCCTCTCTCATCTTTTTAAGTGGGAGAACTTGCACAATTGGTGGCTGACTAAATACTTTTTTGCCCCACTGTATGTCGCAAAGTCCCATAATTTAACAATGTTTTACAAAACGTATAGGTAGGAAAAATATGACTCACCAATACTCATACTGTTCCTTCCCTAAAAGAAGCATTTGATACAAATGAACAACATTGCAAATAACCAAGATAAGGTAGACATTCTCAGATAATTTTTACTGAAAGATCATCATACCTCTGTGAAAACTTTAGTGACGTCACTGTATACGGTGTAGAGTTTCCCCAGCGCTGCACATCTGATCTCATACTCAGTTTCTGCTCTTAGATTAGTCAGAGTAACTGTGTGTTGATTCTTCATCACAGGTTTAGATTTCCAGACCGAGTCCTGCTTCAGTTTATAGAGTAATCTCAGCTCCACTGTAGCAGAACACACTGGAGGAACCTTCAGAACCATCGTGTTTTCTGTGATCTCTTCAGTGACTGGAGAGACTGGTTTCGATGGAGGAATAAAGCAAACAGCTTCATCACATTCACTTTCATACAGCAGAATACAGGAGCCAGGATTATTCTTCATCTCTCTTGAGGACACAATGAACTTGGCTGGTTTACAGTCTTCTGAATTGATCAAGTTCTTAAATATCTTTAAGTTGCTCTTCATGCTCTTTTGGATCTCAGGACTGAGCCAAGACTTTTGCTCTGAATCAGGGCAGTTCACATCATTTTCTCCTTTTGCTGAAGGATTCAGATAGGTGGTTTGTTTAGGAAGAAGCACGTCTGTCCAGTCCAATGATGTGAACGTGTAACAGACCAGATTTCCAACCTCCAGATCCATCCAGATGACATCTAGATTGACTTCTACCTGTGCACCAGCATTCTTCAGCTGTCTGAGGACTGATTTAATGATCTCAGACTCTCTTTCTCGCTCTTTCAGCCATTCTGCCAGGTCTTGTCCTCTGAATGGAGATTTATTATGTTCTTTTAGAAGATCATTCAGCTCAGTTTCCTTCATCACGTCTCCACGGATGTTTGGCAGCAGAGAGCCGAGTTTCTTCATGAGCTTCAGTTTGTACGTATAGCAGTTTTGCTTCATTTGCTGTATTTTACTCTGAAATTCAGCAAAAGTCAAGGCAGGTGAGTCTTTCAGAAGGTCACTGCATTTCATCTCAGCTGTATTTAAACTCTCAATCACTGATTCAGTCGCCGTGATTAGATCCATGCTGATGTCTTTCTGAAGTTTTGAAGCTTTCGAGTGAAGTTTGTCCAGAGGATAAAGCCAAACTCTCAGAGGAACCGCCAGCTCTTTCTTTTCTCCCAGCAGTTTTGGAAGATCAGTGAAAACCTTCAGCACATCTTCAAAAGAGGTCGGTTTTGACGGTAACTGGAAATCACCGTAAAACGTGCATGTGAATTTCTGGACTGCATTCTTCTGCACGTCATTCATCTTCAGACTGACGTTTATATCTACTGAAATGAATTTGAGTGCATCAAGGGCTGCGTTTACTTCTCCGTCTACTGTACTTTTGTTCTCATCTGCTGACACTTCTCTGTCAAACACAAAGCAGGCGTTTGCTCCATACAGCACTGCTGTCACCACGTGTGTCGCTGCATCGTTATCAAACACATCACGATAAACTATATTTTCAGAAGCCAAGTGGTTCATGGTCAGTTCTTCAAACCTGCTGGTGGAGTGATAATGCAGCGTCAGTCTCTGCTGTCTGAAAGACTTCTTGGTGTCGTTGAGATATTTGGCTGCTCCTGTCACATTGACCAGTCCACCTAAAAGACTGAGTTTCAGAGAGCCGTCGATGTTCAGTAAGGTGGATTTGTCCTCAATGGAGTCTGAAGCAGAGACTTTGAAATCAGTGTCAATTTGGGGACGGGTTCGTAAGCTCTCCTGGAGCTTCTCTGGATGCCACAGTGTGATTCCTGTGATAGAAATAAGAAGGAAAATGTATGTCTATAGACACAACACTGATCAGTGTGCTTTTGATATGACTTTTCTGCTGTAAAACTCATGCTTTCTGATGTTTTTAATATTTAAAAATGAAATAAAATAGTTTATGTGATGCATGGGTTTATTAGTGTCACTTTCCCAACAGTATTGCGACAGTCGAGCATGATCAGTCACTTTTGAGATATGAGTTTATATATAATTGTCCTCTGCCACTTACAGCAATGATGAAAATGAGGAAAATGAGGAAAATGATGCATAGAAAAACCTACAAGGAATTGTCAGCATTATGACCAACTCTAATTCACTGATAATCATTCATTGTGTTCATGACATGATGCATTTATTTAATTATACTTCTAAATTGTACAGGCTACAACACTTCTTCACTCTAGAATGTTAGTTTTATAATAACAAGAAAATTCCTTGTCAAAAAAGGCAGCTTAATTTAATTTGTCATCAGATTTTAAAAGTTAAACTTGCTACACATCACTGCCATCATGCTCTGAGCACATAACTGGGTTCAGTATCATCGACTGGAGTCATTCGTTAAATGATCATTTCTCAGTGATGACGTTATGCGATGGATACTGAAGGTGAACAGTAGTGTTAGTGTTGTGCTACCTGGTATGAGAGCATCTTTCCTGCAGTCATACAGCATGCCCAGCTGGAAGGGTCTTCCTAGAGCTGCTGTCTCAATCACATTCACTCCCACTGTATCCATACTAAACACACTAAACACACCAAAATACACCAGTTACTGATGCAACACATTTAGTTTTTAGTATTGCTTTTCAGAATACAATGGCTAAAGGGATTTGACTCAGAAAAATAAAAAAAATAAAAAATAAACTATCACCAGCCTGTTTGCTGATAATGAATTCTGTTCTGCTGGAGGCTTTATAGTTCTCACAGACCGAGGTGTTTTCATATGTCATCTAAAGAAAGTTGTACTAGTATATTTGATAATTGTGTATTTGTATTGAGTAGTTGACAGTAATTATATTGTCAAGAGTGGAAGATCATTTTATTAATGTATTAGCAGTTTAATTTCTCTCAATTCAGCACAGTAAATATAACTTAGCATTCTTAATCATAAACTGAAACCTTCAGTTCTAAACTTTGTCCAATCTTTCTTTTTTAACTGTAATATTTTTCGTAGCCTACCTGTACACTGGAGTTTCCTGTGAGGTGGAGACTGAACTCAATGTTCACCTTTCACACGTCAGGAACCTGTCAGTCTAGAAACAGAGGGGTGGCGAGGCCAGACATTTTCGAGTGAGTGGACCTCGGTTAAATATACACTACAGTGATACATATATATATATACAGTATATACATATTGTGTTATATATATATAGTATATATATATAGTGTATATATATATATATATATATATATATATATATATATATATATATATATTTAAAGTAACAATGCAATGCAATACATAATATAATATTATTGATATCAATAATATGACAATATCTGTAGTCAATATTGATTAAATTGGAGGGGGAAATCCTGCCCATGCCGCATCTAGGAAAAAGATGATAAAAGCACTTATGTTCATCTACTGTAGTAGTATTGAATAATAACAACAAACAACATCTTCATCAAACGAAAAAGATTACCTTAGATAAAGTCTGATTAATATACAGTACCAGTCAAAAGTTTGGACCCATTACTATTTTTAATGTTTTTGAGAAAAATGTCTTATGCTCATTATGCTTGCATTTATTTGATCAAAAATACAGGGGAAAAAACAGTAATATTCAGCAAGGAAGTGTTAAATAGATAAAAAGTGATAGTAAAGACATATTTTTATAAAAGATTTA
>NW_015508918.1:0-1175 GCF_001515645.1 Sinocyclocheilus grahami | reverse complement strand
CTGTTAGATTTATATTCAGTGAGCATATCTGCAATGTATTTAGGTCCTAGGCCATTGGGTGATTTATAAACGAGTAAAAGTACTTTAAAATCAATCCTAAATATAACTGGAAGCCAGTGTAAGGAGCTGAGGACTGGTGTGATATGCTCAGATTTTCTGGTTCTAGTCAGAATTCTGGCAGCAGTGTTCTGGATGAGCTGCAGCTGTCTAATGGTCTTCTTGTGAAGGCCGGTGAGGAGACCATTACAATAGTCCACCCTGCTGGTGATAAAGGCATGAACAAGTTTCTCCAAGTCTTGACTGGAAACAAAACCTCTAATTCTTGCAATGTTTTTGAGATGATAGTATGCTGATTTAGTTACTGCTTTGACATGACTACTGAAACTAAGCTCTGTCTCCAGAATCACACCAAGACTCCTGACTTGATTTTTAGTTGTTAGAATAAGTAAATAGGGAATAACAATAGGCTATACAAAAATATTTAAAGAAAAAATATATATTTCTGTCACAACAACTCTCGGAGGGATTGGCATGGTAATGTATGTGACAATGTTAATGTACATGGGACGTGCACAGACATTTTGAGGGGCAGGGGCTCAAAAAAGGGCACTTCTCATATTTACATTTTTTTTCTAAACAAAACGTTATAAATATATTAGGGGTGTGTGATATTGATCTCAATATTTTCTGGGATTTTGTTGATAGCGATAATTAGATAATATTTTGCTGAGTGTTTTATTATGCTGATATCTTAAGGACTAACGTGGACAGCTGACTCCTAAAGTTTTTTTAATACTCAACTAGGTTAATAAAGACAAAACTACAGTAGTGTATTTACAGATGAAACTGACCTGCACAGGTCAGTAATTTGGCCACATTGCACTGCTTCTTCTGGCCGCTGACTCTCCTTCACTGCGGTCAAGCCAGCCGCACTTTTTTTTGTTCTGCGCGTGTAATTGTGTACTTACGGTACGGGTGCTGAAAGCAGTCAAAATGCATGTAAAGACGCTGTCATACCGACGTTTCCTTTATAATTAGCTTACCGGTATTTTACCTTTTATTTTTAGTTTGTAAATACATTATTTTTGTACATAAACGTTTGTATTGTAAATTAATTATTATAAATAATATATTAATGTTTATAAATGTTCATATTAATGTTTTATATTCATTGT
>NW_015508917.1:17245-17970 GCF_001515645.1 Sinocyclocheilus grahami | reverse complement strand
ACACACACACACACACACACACACACACACACACACACCAACTTAATCCATTAGCGACTGAGCTGATAGTGTTTGTAAATAGCGCAGCGGCAACATTGTTGCAACCATTATGACGGTTCACATGGATCCGCGATACATTGTATCAGTTTTGCGCTTAATGTTACAAGCTGCAGCGACCATCACGCGCTCGCAAAACCCTCCTCCGCGAAAAGAGCCTCGAGTTTTTTCGCTTTCCATCTGCTGAATAGGTGCAAGCGGCTGAGCTTATGAGAGTAAACGAGAAAAACACACGGCGGGTCCAGCAGAATCTAGCGCTGAGAAGAAGGAGATTTCAAGAGCTGCAAAGGAAAGCAATAATTGCAGCTATTCGCAGCATGTCCACCCCCTTCACTTTAGGAGAACAAGGCGATATCGCGAGCGGATTGCGAGGAAAAATCGAGTCGTTTAACGCACAAGATTCAGATTGGATCTTTTAAAATCCTTTGTAAGAGGTTTGTTATGGTAGGAGGCACTCCAGTATCAGCATGGTGTACCAACTGATGCGTGAAGTCAGTTTCGAGCTCCCCTCTCTTCAGACCTGAAAACACTAAGAAAGGACGATGTTACCCCGCCTATTGTGGACTCTACGAGACCCTTAGAGCTTCTTCTTTACCTTAGACGCGGTCCTGTCCTGATCTGGTGTGGTTAGGAGTGTTAAAAATCCAGTTGAAATGGAGCCGGGAAGA
>NW_015508917.1:7779-9718 GCF_001515645.1 Sinocyclocheilus grahami | reverse complement strand
TTAAATAATACAATTTAAATATGATTATATTAATTATCATAATAAATATGATTAGATAATCAATATAAAGATAAATCAAAGTATTTTATTATTATAAAATATATTTTTTGTTTTTATTTATGTATTTATTTGTTTATTTATTATTATTATTATTATTATTATGTTATATTTGTCACACTGTCTAATTTGTGGCTGTGTACTGGATGTTCCATTTTCCAGAGAAAAAAAAAGCATACAGTTGCAGTTAAAGGATACAATTGCAGTTAATAATGTTGGCTGTAGAGGGGGTTTTGCATTGAATGCCCTTATGGCTTGGGTGTGTGTTATGCAAATTACTAACCACAGACACACCCACCTATATTTAGAATAGTAAGCAATAACCACTAAGCTCCCTTGTAAGCAAATTATTTCCCATTATATTTTTAGTTTCCTCATTTGGTGGAAAGCAGTTGCATCACCTGGCTCTGAAAACCTTGCTATAGTGAAAATATTTTATATTTTGTATTTTGACATCACAGCAAGTCGGACAGCATTTGTACCCAGCATGCACCTGGTGGTGATCGTTATGCACAGAACCTGCTAATCTCAAACAAGCCTACTGTGTCAGCCTCATAAATAAAGCATTCATGAGTGTGTTATTCTTTCTTTAAACAAAATCAGATGATCCCTGTCTAGTGTTCTAATAACAGCCATCTTTCTGATCTTTTTGATACTGTTGCAGACAGACGCTGTACTCGCTCTCTGCTTTTGTTTACAAGATTGGTTGAGCTAAAAGTGAAAACATTTGTTGTTAGCTACCAACAGAGAGGAAATTGATAACTTGTCATTAATAAATTGTCTTCTCTTTGTTCTGTCTTTTCAGACTGTGCCAGACTTGTGAGTGAGTGTGTGTGTGTGTTTGTTTGTGTTGTGCAAATTTGCACAAAGTATGCCAAACACTTGCAGCAGAGATAAGGTCCCATTGATTGATGGGATTCCAGTGAATGCTGCCCTGTAAGCAGTGGAAACTCTGGAGTCTCTGTTTTCAGCAGGAAAAGCACAGTACCTCATCTGTTGGAAGCTACTGTTTTGATGTTTTTGTGTTTTCATTCAGCAGTCAATGAAACATTTGCATAAGGATCCACTAGGACGGGAATTTTGGTCATTTTGTTTATTCAAGTACTCAGATAATCAAACAAAGTTCGATTGGTTAGATTGGAGTGGAGTGGTAGGACACATCACCTCTGTTTTTAATTGTCGGTCAATGTGGATAAGCATCAGATGGACATTTTGAACCACTGCAGTGCGTCTCTTGTGCCATAAACTTTTTTTGTAAGATGGTGTGTCATAACATTTTTTTTTATGAACACATCTTGAGACTTCTGCAAAATATCAAATGGGTCAAAGTTTGGCTCTTTAGAATGACCCTGTTAGCCCCTGCTGGATGAAAAAGCCTGCTTCTCCATTGACAGCCATTCAAAAAGCCATGCATTCTGAAGAGATCATTTATCTTTTTTTCTTTTTCTTATTTTAATGTTTCACCAGTAACAGATCGTTTATGCATAGCTCTTCAAAGTGTGAAATGGACATCACAGCGCTGGAATTATGCGTGTTCTAGTGTTATTTTAGTATTATTAATATAATATTTATTACTATATTATTTATTATAAGATGTAATATTATAATATATAATATATATAGTATTTATTAATATTTTAAATTAGTCTTTATTTTTTATATTTTCGATTGTATTTTCAGTTTTCATTTAAGTTTTAGTAATTTTTATTTTTTAGTGCTTAAACTTATTTATTTCAGTTAGTTGCCAAGACAGCGTTTTTAATTTTCATTTGAGTTTTGCATGTAATATTTATATTTATATAAAATTTTCTGTCAGCTTTATTTCAGTTACTGAAAACAATTTTTAATAGTTTTAGTTTTAGTTAATAATATTAGAAACACA
>NW_015508917.1:6715-7305 GCF_001515645.1 Sinocyclocheilus grahami | reverse complement strand
TTTTATTTGCCTCTGGCGTGATGCTTTAACATGGCGCTGAACTAAAATCATCAACACCCCCCTCCCATTCCTCTTTCTTTTTTTGTGTCTCCGCCGGGTCTATTGTCCTCTGACAGCACAATTGCTACGCTTCCACCGGCTGTGTGTTCAAATGGAAATAGACTGAATTAATATTGTTACTTATGAGTGCTGAAGAATTCCACACCTTTCCTGCCTTACATTGACAAACAGGAATATACTTACTCCATAGTGTGACAGATGTGCTGTAGAATATATTACAATATGTAGCATTGTTGGTTAGAATATGCTCATATGTTTGACTTTGGCTCTCTAGATGTCCAGAAACATACTTTATGCTACTATGTGAAAGCAAATTTTGATCCTTGATTAGTATAAAATTAGTAGGGGTTAGTTGTGCGTGATGGAGATACTTTTACTGAATTGGAGGTGAAAAGTTGTAAATATGTTGCACAACCATTCAAAAATTAAGGTCGGTATTATTTATTTGTATTTTTTTTTATTTTTGAAAGGAAGTCTCTTAAAGGGATATAGTTCACCCAAAAATGAAAATTTGATGTTTATCTGCTTAC
>NW_015508917.1:4786-6073 GCF_001515645.1 Sinocyclocheilus grahami | reverse complement strand
ATTAGAGGTAAAAAATGATATAAATACTGTTCGGTTTCTTGCACAGGCCGATCGTTTTGTGTCTTAGGACATCAATGTGTCGTCACGAGCCGCAGGGTTTAATTTGGATTTGTCTGTGCATGTTTTTTTTACTCTCATAGATTTTGTTACCATTGCCATGCATTATACGACTGATAGACTGCAACGGCTAAAGTAAAAAATCATCATTTGTGTTCTACTGAAGAAACAAAGTCACCTACATCTTGGATGCCCTGGGGGTAAGCAGAAATTTCCATTTTTGGGTGAACTATCCCTTTAAGCTCACCAAGGCTTCATTTATTTCATACAGTAAAGTACAGTAAAATCAGTAATATTGTAAAATAATATAATTTAAAATGACTCTTTTCTATTTTAATATATTTTAAAATGTAATTAATTCCAACAGTGGCAAAGCTGAATTTTCAGTAGTCTTCAGTGTCACGTGATCCTTCAGAAATCATTCTAATATGCTGATTTGCTGCTCAAGAAAGGTTTTTTTTTTTTTTGCTTCAATTATTATCAATGTTGAAAACAGTTGTGCTGCTTAATATTTTTGTGGAACTTTTTTTTTTCAGGATTCTTTGAAAGTTCAAAGAAATCTTTGCCCTCCATACTTGCATTTTAGCCACTAGCGAACACCTCTTCAGCCAACTATTGAATAGGCCATCTTTAACATCCAAAAGAAAACCACAACTTAAAAAGGTGCGTTTACACATTTTTAAAGTGACGGAATCACACGTGAATCACACGTGCAAAACAAAGGTGCATGTGCTAGAAACAGAAAATAAGATGTACTGAACATCAACATTAACAAAATGTGTGTATATTACTTCATTTTAACAAGAAACATCTCAGTGGCTAATGAATCAACATTGTAGAAGAAAGGGCTAGATTTCATGCACAACTTTCATTCGTGATTTCACTGCTGTTGAGTGAGGGAGCTTCAGAGATTTGTGGTACGCTAGTGGTTCTGACACATTTCGGAACATAGCAATGTGTGAAATCATACTTGCATAGCTAGAAGCATTCACGCTCCCTTACTTCCACAGGGTATGTTTCGAGCCTAAGAAACTGAGGAGCCATTGTCCCACGTTGATCTATTTTTTTATGTGTTCACTCTCTCTGTCTGGGTTTAGCTGTGGCTTAGAGACTGTTTGGAGGAAGGTGTGCTGCGGTGGTTTGTGGCAACAGTGGGAAGTCGGTGCTGGTTATTTTTGGTGGCCGGTGCAGGCATTTCAAGAGGCGTCCCCAAGGCCACAGACAGACAGA
>NW_015508917.1:0-4677 GCF_001515645.1 Sinocyclocheilus grahami | reverse complement strand
GTAATAGAATGTAATGGTGGGCTGATTCTAGGCTTGGCGTGGCTATCAAAATTTTTTTGAGATTTAGCTCACTCAGCCATGTAGGTCTCCACTTTTATAGCCTGTTTCTTTTGTGATTTCACTCCATCACTTTCTTATTCCCTGTGGCAAAGATCTGCTTAAACTAGTATGAATTTCTAAGCTGGTGTAGTTTGCTGGTTAGTCCTGCAAAACTTACTTGGTGAAGCTAGTCTACAAGCATGGTGCAGCTGGTTAAGATTTCCAACACATTTGGGTCTCATTTTGAGTCTCGCTCCTGATGTTTAATTTGCTTGAACTTAATTTGCTGTAAAGTTGCTTTGCAATGATTTGTGTCATGAAAAGCTCTGTACAAATAAACTTGACTTGACTTGATGTATTTCCAACAGAAACAGGATATTCAGTAATTCGTCACTGTATCCATAAGGAGTTGATTCATTAGGTTTTGATTAGTTGATTCATAAGGTGGCGATTTATCCATAAGGAATTTGTTTAATTGCGAAACATGCGTTACATACCAGAATGTGGCCAGGGGTTTTCCAGGGTTGTGTGTTATTCAAAATTGAATTTAGAATTATTTTTATGTTCCGATTGAATTTGATGCATTCATTTCTATTCACACTCAGTTAAAGGGTTAGTTCACCCAAAAAGGAAAATTAGCCCTTAAATTACTCACCCTCAAGTCATCCTAGGTGTATATGACTTTCTTCTTTCAGACGAATCCAGTTGGAGTGTACAACGCTGTACACTCCGACTGTACACTCTGAGTGTTCCGTGTACAACGCTGAACTCAAACGTCATCCGCTCCTTCCGTGTACAACTGTTGGCGCAAGCTACATTAAAGTGATTATTACGTTTTGAAAATGGGTGTTTTTCTTACAAAAACGCATCGATTCGCTACAGGAGGCCTTTGTTCACCCCCCGGAGCCATGTGAGACACTTTTTTTGTTTTTTTTGGATGGGCGCTTTTTATTTAACTTATTTTGGACTGATGCATGCAACACCTGCTGAGTGGCATTAAACAGCTTGAAAGATCAAAGACAATTTTTTATATAACTCTGACTGGATTCGTCTGAAAGAAGAAAATCATATACACCTAGGATGATTTGAGGGTGAGTAATTTATGGGCTAATTTTAATTTTTGGGTGAACTAACCCTTTAAGGAGAGCTGCCACATGGATGGTGCTTTCAGTTGTGTCATGTTTGGATTGATAGCTGATTGTTTTCACCACTAACATATTATGGTGCAAAGATTGCTCTTATAGTTTAAGCAACGTTGTCGCAAGTGTACAGTATAAGTAGTATTCTTTTAGTGTTATTTATATAATATTTAATAATTAGAATTTTGAAGCTTTTATTTTTGTATTTTCGGTATGTGCTTTTATTATTTCAAAAATATTTTTAATATTTCTATTTAAACTCATCTATTTCAGTTAGTTGCCAATGCAACATTTACATTTTTTAGGTTTTTCATCTCATTTTATCTTTTTTATTTTATGAATTGAGCTCACGAACAGATTGCAGAATTTCAATTAGAATTTCAATTTAAGGATGTAGAAATTGTAGAACTGTGCATGGTTTTACAAAACCTTGTCTGAAAGTTTTAAATAATTTAAAAAAGTTATGAATTTTGAATATCACCTACACTGTGTAAAAAAAAATGTTTCAACTTAAAATGAGTGTTTGTGCTGCCTTAAAATGTTAAGCTTAGTCAACTCAAATACTTAAGGCAGCACGAAGACTTAGTTTTTTAGGTTGAAAGAACACATTTTTTTAATGGTATATTGAAATGTGTACTTAATTTATTTGTATTTTTTATATATATATTTGATTATTTATAGACCATAATGGAAGAACACTGTGTTTTTCACCTATTTAATTTCTATGAACTGTAATTTGGTCAATTCTACTTTCTTTAATTCCAAGTCAACTTATGGTGCTGCCAATTAAATTTAAAAGCAACATTAATTTTGACTTTGTCAAGCTTTATATAAAAAGGAATTTGTGTACAAGCGAGCTTCCTATAAGCTAAACATTTCTAAAAATTCTAAGTGAATGCAATCATCTGACTCCATGTTTTGAAACATGGAGCCAAAAATGAATGTGATTGCTGTGGGAAATTGTTTTACAGTTCTGTTGTGTACCACTACTTCTTTTTAGTTATCAGGTAAACATGCAAGAGCTCACAACCTCCTGTACACCAGCCCTAACAGCACTAGTATCTTGCCTTCCTCTAGTTCAGCTATATCATGTTCTGCAGGATGGGATCTTTGCATCCGTCTAGACCTGAAGGTTGGTATGGCAGGGGTCAAAACGGCCTCTGGGGGAGCTGCATTTCCTGCGAGTCGCTGAAGGCATGAGTTTTCTTTTGAATGCTGCATTTTGGAGGCCTTCGAGTCATTTCGCAGTCATTTAAACAATGCTTTTTTCAAAAGGAAGATTATGACAGATTACTGTTCCGAACTCACGGCTCACCGCAGAGATAGAAGCCCCTTAGAACACATATTTACACAGAAGCTGCTGTGCTGCAACCTGAGGGACATTTCAAAACAAATGGCGCTTCTCTCACGACAAGCATGACGACTTGCAATGACTTCTTGCATGGGAGCTGTGTTGAGTGAGAAATAGGTGTGAGCTGTGAATGCGAGGGGTGTGTGCTCTCTTTGCTGTCTTTAGAGTGTCTAGGGACATTACTTCCAGTTTCTGCTGCTGAGGCCTGGGGCTAAAAGAGGGATTACAGGATATACACAAACACAGCTGATTTTGAGTTTCATTACCACAGTCTTTTTTCATCCCTTTTGTCTCCCTTTGTTCTGTTGATACATTCATTTCAATGCACACTCAATTAAGAAGAGCTGCCACATGCATGGTGTGCTTGCAGTTGTGTCAAGTTTGGATTGATAGCTGATTATGTTCTCGTTATTTATGGTGTGAAGATTGCTCTTTTATAGTTTAAGAAACATTGTCTCCAATGTATAATCAGTGCTATTTTAGTATTTTTTATTTTATTATAAACAGTATTATTTGTTTATTAATATTGCGAATTCGCTTTTATTTGATATATTTTCATTTTAATTTTAGTTTAGGTTTTAGTCATTTTGGTATGTGCTAATTCATGTTTTTTTTTTATATATATTTTTTATATTTCTTTTTAGCTTTAACTTAATTTAATTAATTTCAGTCATTTTTGTACTTATCTATTTAATTCAGTTTAGTTTCAGTATGTTCAAGGCAATATTTCTCTTTTTTAGGGTTTTCATCTAATTTTGTTTTTAATTATTTTTGCAATTATTTTATATATATTTTTTGTAACATGCTGTCCAGTTAGTAATATTAGTGTTTCATCTCAAATTTATTTCACTTAATTGTCAGAGTAACATTTCAAATTTTTGTTTAGCTTTGTATTTAATATTAATATTTTATTTTATTTCAGCTATGTGCACTACATTATTCATTTTTACTTTTACTTAAGATTATTAAATATGAGTTTTCTTTCCGTTTTAGTCATTTTTGTACTATTATTTGTATTATCTATTTCAATTATTTAAGTTTTAATATGTTCAAGGCAATATTTCAAAATGTAAGTTTTTCATCTAATTTTATTTTAAATTATTTTAGCTTATTTTAGTGTAGTTTAGTTTTAGTAAAAACGTTGCTTTAGAAGTTTTGGATGGCCTGAGGGTGAATAAATTTGACCAAATTTTCATGTTTGGGTGAACTATTCCATTAACTGTTGTTTCATTGTGACATAGCTCAAAAAAACAAACAAACATATTTTTATGTTACAAATGTCAATGGAATCTAATTATACATTCAACAAGCAATTCATTTTTATATCCCATAAGTGAACTTGTACATTATCAGGATTCTCCTGTCTTGTGTAGAGTATAAAGAGCCAGCCAGACTATGATGAGGCTCACTTGTGTCACACCTGTTACTTTAATAAGAGGCCGACACAATGTAGCGTCTGCAGCTCTGTGAAATGTAGATCAAACCACAGCGCCTGTGATTTGTGAGGCGGCTGCTCTCCGCGGTCAGATGTGATAGAGGGAAGTGCTGCGGGTGCTGTTACATTAAAGAGGCATGATGGAGCAGAGACGGGGCTGGAGATAGTTTTTGTCAGCTGTGCCTCACCAGGACGATTCCACACAAACATTTTATGGGGAAATCCTGTGGTATTTGCATAATGTTTGTTGAATATAAACTGACAAGTTATGTCTTAGTGAATTCCGTAATCAAACAGAAATCATGTTGAAGTTATTAATATAGCTGCTCAAATATTACTCTCCCGTGTGGAAAGAATGGCTGGTTTAATAGACCAGGAGCTATTTTTGCACTATAACGCCTCTTGTTGTTGTATAATGTAGACTTAGGGAGGAATTTGCTAAGAATGAATGCCATGCACCCACTGATTGTGCCATTTACTCACTCCCATGCTATTCCAACCCAATTGTTTTCTTTTCTTCCATGAACAACAAAATGAGATGTTAACCAAAATGTCCCACGCTAGTGATGCACTGAAATTTCGTCAACTGAAAATCACTGTCATTTTAGTATTTATATGCTATTAAAATTGTTATTAATATTTTTTATTTTGATTTTATTTTTTTAGAGTTTCAGTTTTTTATTATATATTTTGAATTTGAGTTCATTTTTTTT
>NW_015508916.1:17038-17975 GCF_001515645.1 Sinocyclocheilus grahami | reverse complement strand
AAGAATGTGGTCGGGTGCATGCATCTGCGGAGAGTAATGTCTTTACGCTTGATTAATTATCAGTCTTAATGGTGTGCGAGTCCGTGCGGCAGCCACAGCGGTGACGTGCTGAGGATAAAGCGAAGATCTGTCAGACCATCGTCCTCCCTCTTCACGCCGCAAGCCACCGCAGGGAAATGAATGGACATGGTGTGTTTTTCTCTCGTATTCGCTTTTCATCAAAGACCTTGAGTCTTTATCTAAATATATGCACTCAGATGCTCCAACAAATACCACATGTGAGCGCAAAAGGTGGGGGCGCCGTCTGAGCCCGTGTTTCCTATCAGTTACTTCGTCTTCAAGATGGACTGTAATTGCTGACTAAGGACCCCCACGACGCTGGGACGTTTTAGGTCTGACTCCAGAGAGGAGGAGGGACAGGAGGCCCCCAGTGCTAGAAAAACAGCAGTGGGAAGTCTGTACCACTTTCTGAACGCCTGTTGCACCCCACGAACGGAACATGGGTTACAACAGGTCAGACACTGGAAGTCAAGTCTGGGCCAGATTGTAAACTATTCCATCTGTGTCTGCGTCTACAAAAACCCCTTTTCGCCCAGGAGCCCAGGCCTCCGCTCCTGCTTCCCCCTCTTTCGCAAAAGCGAAAGAAAAATAAATTCAGGAAGAGGCTTCCGAGGGCCTCTGCATCATGGCGGGAGCCCCTCCCTGATAAGAGCCCCAATCAAACGGTGGGATTTTTGCGCGAGCCGTAACTCTAGGCGAGGAGTCCGACGGGCTGTCATCACCGAGACTGCTAGACAAATTATCAGAGCTGCTTTACGCGACGGGAGTCCTGCGGGTCTGCCAGAGTATAGCCATGACATTCTAGATGAGCTGTCACATCTCCTACGGACTTCAAATGGATGCAAGCATACACACACACACACACACACACACACAC
>NW_015508916.1:7853-10902 GCF_001515645.1 Sinocyclocheilus grahami | reverse complement strand
GGCTCTGTAGAAGCCAAGATCTTTCTGTTCTTTCGCCTTTTTTTTCTTCTTTGGCCTCTCTGCTGCAGAAAAATGACTTGTCAGGTGATCTTATTACACCTTTGGTTTCCATTTGAAACTTTTGGTGCAATTATTTTAGGTATCCTGGTTGTTTTCTCACTGATCACATAGTGGGGTTTTGGAAAATGGGGTTGTGTCCTAATTTTGTTTTGGTGACTTCATCTGTTGGAAATGTTAATTTATTTAATTTTTCGTAATTCATTCCAATAACTTAATGCATTCAATCATATCCACATTATTTCATTCCCTAAGGATAATCAAATAAGTAGCTTCTGTCCAGTAAGTGTTCATCTTGAAATATTACTAACAAGAAAAAAGTTTTTCTTGCGTATACTTTATTTGGAGGTTGGGGTCACGTGACAAGACTGGCACTATGACGACGGATCCAAAAAGCAACTTTTGTTAATAAAACTTTAATTTCTTTGTTTAATATAAGTGAGTGTTTTTATTGTTGCTGGGTTTTCAATAAAAAAAATTAACAATGAGCCACAAACTAAGCATTCATTTTAAATAAGGGAAAATAACTTATTTGGGTTACAGTGCAAGGTATATCAATCTTATTCATTTTGTAAATAAAAGTTAGATATTTAATATATGCGAATTTGCCATTGTACTATTTTATGGTTAATGTGTTTTAATTAAGATAATATTTAATAAACCACAAACTACAATCGTTTAAGGTAGCTAGGGGGAAATCCATATTTATTTGTGTTAAACGCGGGGTAAAACATATCCTTATTCATTTCGTTAATAAAAGATCAAAGTTTAATATAGGCGAATATGTCATTATACTATTTTATTGTATAGCCTATGTTTTTTGTATTTTTTTTTACAACGCGGGTACATCAGTCTTATTCGTTCTGTTCATAAAACTTTTGTGTTTAATATAAGCGAGTCAGAGACTTTGTCATTGTAGCATTGCTGATGTGTGTTATTTTGCATTAAGAGTAATATTGAATCAACCTTAAGCATTAATTTTGTTTTAAGAATAGGAAATACTTAAAAGATCAACGTTAAAGATCAAAATAAGTGCTACACATGTGAGAATACAAGATTTGTTGCTGCTGAGTTAAACGCTCTCACTCTTTCTCTGCTGTCTCTTTGCTATGTCTGTAGAAATGGTCATTAATTCCTAATTTGGGTACGGCACAGATATGTTACAGGTAATAATATAATCAAAAAATCTTGGCAATAAATGATTTTTTAAGTCCGTTTAATAAGTTGAAACGACTTTCACAGTGAATTTGATTCAACTTAAAGGGATAGTTCACCCAAAAATTCTGTCATTAATTACTCGCCCTCATGTCGTTCCAAACCTGTAAGACCTCCGTTCATCTTCAGAACACAAATTAAGATATTTTTGATTAAATCTAAGAGCTCTCTGACCCTCCCATAGACAGCAAGGATCCTTACACGATCAAGGTTCAGAAACATAGCAAGAGATCGGTAAAATAATCCATGTGACATCAGGGGTTCAACCGTAATTTTACGAAGCTACGAGAATACTTTTTGTACCAAAATAAAATGAAAAAAAACGACTTTATTCAACAATTCTGTGTCAGCTGCGCCAAGCGGATACGTTTTCTACATTGTTTGCGCTTTGATCTGAATGAAAACAACATATCCACATGACGCAGCTGACACAGAACAGCATATGTTGTTTACGTTCAGTGGATACTCTCCAAAATGGTGCCAGGGTGATGCGGAGGAGACGAATTGTTGAATAAAGTCTGAAAAAATAAAGTTTTTTTTCTTTTGCGCACAAAAATGTACTCGTAGCTTCGTAATATTACGGTTGAACCCCTGATGTCACATGGATTATTTTACCGATGTCCTTGCTACGTTTCTAGACCTTGATTGTGTAAGGATCCTTGCTGTCTATAGGGGGCATCAGAGAGTTCACGGGATGCATCAAAAATATCTTAATTTGTGTTCCGAAGATGAACGAAGTTCTTACGGGTTTGGGACGACATGAGGGTGACTAATTAATGACAGAATTTTAATTTTTTGGGTGAACTAACCCTTTAACTCGTGTTTAACTGTTACTTCTAGTTGGCTTAGGCTACTTTTTTCAATGAATTTGAATGAATATACAAATTAATAAAATTAATTGTATTTCTTTTTTGTTACAAATTGTTCATTAAAGGTGCAGTAGGAGATCTTGAAAAATGCTAACTTTAGCCTGATAGCACTGAAAGCGAACGTCCCACCCTCCCTGCAATCGCCGTCCAAAGCCACGCCCCTGAACGCATATACGCTCAGACCAGAATACCAGAGACAACATTACTACAATAGGCTACATCAGTGGTTCCCAATTCCAGTCCTCGCACTGGATGTGAAGACGTGTGTGTGTGATGTGTGTGAAGACGCTGCCCGCAAATCCGTGAATGAATGTACTGAAGTGAAGCCAACTTCCAACAGATTTCCCCCGCTCAGGGAGTAGGGAGCAATGAACACTGTGTAGGGATCATATAGATCGGAACACAGTTCATGCACGTAGCTCACTTCTAACGAGCTTATCTGAATCGGGTGTGTTAACTAAGCGAGACATGCAAAATATGCGGAGCTGGTGGGGCGCGAGGACAGGAATTGGGAACTGCTGGACTACATCATGTGTTATTCCCCGGTGAGAAAACTTTAAAAGTACTACAATACCAGAAAGGAAGATCGGGTTGTTTGTCTGCCATCCTCGCTCTGTCTGCACAGCGTGCGTGAACGCGCTGATGACGTATCCTGTCTGCGCGAACAGGGTGCGCAGAGGTATGCTAATACATACATTGACAGACAGGTAGGAAAGCCAATCAAAACGCTCGAACCGAGCATTTTGATTGGACGAACGTTTCTTGGTCCTACGCCTTCCACAGAATATATAAATACAGAGAAATACATTTAGACCACTGAACTTAATAATTGCTATCGTGATGTGAAGAGACTTTCAACCTGCATAACAAAAAATGTTTCTGAAGACAATCACCTATTGCACCTTTAA